>NW_019725012.1:936135-1024176 GCF_002891405.2 Cryptotermes secundus | reverse complement strand
AGCGAGCGAAGACAGTGCATGCCTTAGACCGCTCTGCTACCGTGACCGGCATAGAGGATTATAGATCCACATTTTCTTGACCTCGGCACTAGCTGGAGGCGAGTGGTCAGCTTCATGCCCCGGCCGCTTTACCCCCGGAGAAAGAGCCCCTGGTACCCATTGGATAGGTTGGGTGGACCCCAAAGCAGCTCTGGACGACGCGGAGAAGAGAAAATTCTTCACCCTTCCGGGACTCGAACTCCGACCCCTCGGTTGTTCAGCCCGTAGCCAGTCGCTATACCAACTACGCTATCCCGACTCTTGAACTGGTAGGAATGGATTTAAAATTGGTATGAGTGTAACAAAACTGCTATGAATTAGTTAATAATTAATGGAAAAGTGACACAACTGGCATCAGTGAATTGAAAATCGATATGAATATAAGAGTTGGTAGAAACTACTTGGAAATCGGTGTAAATAGGAACTGGTATCAGTGAATTGAAATTAGATATGAATGTTGTAGGAACTTGACAGAGCTGCTGTCAGTGAGTTGAAAACTGGTAGGAATAACGTCAAAGATTAGGAATATAACAGTGCTATTAGAAATTGAACGGTAGCTGAGAGGTCTAAGGCATGTACTGTCTTCGCTCGCTTGGAAACCGGGATCGTGGGTTCGGATCTGTTTCCTGTGAGGTACGAACTGAATTCTTATATATTATTCTTATTATACACTGCCGGTCACGGTAGCCGAGCGGTCTAAGGCATGTACTGTCTTCGCTCGCTTGGAAACCGGGACCGTGGGTTCGGATCTGTTTCCTGTGAGGTACGAACTGAATTCTTATATATTCTTATACACTGCCGGTCACGGTAGCCGAGCGGTCTAAGGCATGTACTGTCTTCGCTCGCATGGAAACCGGGACAGTGGGTTCAAATCCCACTCAGGGCATGGATGTTTAGTTTGTGTGTGTGCGTTTTTCTGTGTTTGTGTACAGGTAGAGGCCTTGCGACGAGCTGATCACCCGCCCAAGGAGTCCTACCAAATGTGTAAGATCTAGAAAAACCGAAGTGAACGGAGAAGTTCATGGAGGTAGGCCTAGGCCCACTGGGGCTGTAGTGCCAAGAAAAAAAAATTAGAAATTATAGCTGCAGACAAAATGGGCGGTATAATATTTCATACTGGTAGACTAACATTTTTTTAGACAATCTCGGCAACATAAAAGAAATTTTAACAAAAAACCCAAGTTTTGTTACCCGAATTTATAAAATAAAATGATTATTTTTATTCGTTGAAAGTATGAATATGTACATGATACGAGCTTTAGTCAAAGGTGTCTCCACCTTGTCGTGGTGGTGGAGCTTGAGTGACTCTGTGACCTGGAGAGCTATGCCGGCGGTAGTTTAACTACCGGTAGGGTCACCCATGCCGGAAAGTTCAAAGGGTAGAGTCCAGACTAAGAGAGATACCCTGGTCCTCCAGGTGGGGGGTTGGGTATGAGGCTAACAACCTTATCCAGTGTAAAGAATTTTGTTCAGAAACCTAACAACCAGCCTCGGGTCCATTCCTATGGCAGCACGCATTGGTTGTGGAGACTGGTTGTAGAGGAGGCCAAGGCTCACCCAGGGCTGTAGCCCCGAGCGGTAGGTAAGTAGGTACCAGCTTTAGTAAAACTGGGCCAATGTCGCGATTAGCACACTGTTCATTGTAACTCATCAGTCATTGACACAGAGTTCATGTTCGCTAGTAAACGACGATTGGCAAGCGTGCTTATGAATCGAATTTCCATTATTGTTGAAGGCGGCCCATACACTTACTAGTTTGGCTCAAGAGTACACGGCTCGGAGTAATTTCACCACACACGGACGAGTTTGTCTCATTGGAACCCGAGCCGAGTCGGACTCACGAGCCAGACTCGTACGTGTATGGGCTCACTTAGTGTCTGTTGGATTGAGACGATGCCTGAATTGGGGGGGGGGAAAAAATGAAATTTGAGATTCTTCAGCTTTTATCAGTTGAAAATTTTACGTTTACGAGTCGTCAGGGAGAATAAATAGTGAATACTTTTGAATTCTCGTGTTTTTGCAGTGTGTTTCGCTTGGAGGCGCTGATGTGCTATATTTCCATGCCATGTTATTTCAATCCATTATATGCATGGATACGATTGTCACTTTCATTCTAAAGTTCTCAGTGCAGCGCTCTTTTTTCTTAGGTCTCTCAACTCGAATTCTGGAACTGTACCCAAAAATAGGTCATGGCCGCTAATTCTCCATTTGTCATCAGTAACAATGCTGTCACCTCTGACAGACTTGAATGTAAGCATCGACGAAGAGGTTATAGAGACAGTCTTGCGACTGCGCGTATGAAGTATTCTGTGTACCAGTTGTAACGGGATCTTATTGTACATTTCTCTCATATACCCCTTCTGTATTACTTCCATATAAAGATGTTTCAAAGGCCGCGACATAGCTCAAGCCGTTAGTCGCTGGCTTCCCACCCCGGCGGCCCGGGTTCCATCCCAGGTCTGGTCAAGTGGGATTTGTGGTGGAGAAAGTGGCGCTGGGGCAGGTTTTCTCCGAGTACTTCGGTTTCCCCTGCCAATCTCATTCCACTAAATTCTCCATCATCATAATCACCCGGGATAGGTACAATAGGCCAATCAGTGGCCGACATGCCGAGAGGACCCAGTTGGACTCCACCCCCCACTAAGCGAATTAAAAAAAAAAACTTGTGTTTAGGGCTTAAATCAGGGTAACTTTCAGCTTACCTCCCCATCTAGAAGAACGTAGGCCTATGATATGATCATGCTGTGTTTGCCCAACTTTGAAGTTTTCAAACACTGGGCCTGTTTTAACAAAATTTAGTATGAACATTATGCTACAACGCGATAGTTTTTAATTTCCTGTGGCGGATGCACGAACCTCTGAGTTGAGAGCAAGAGTAGTGTCACATCATGTGCCATCCTAATAACTATGCTGCCTTTTTTAATGTAATTTTCTTGCAGAACAGGAATATTAACGCAGCTAATACTAATACCGCTGCTACAGCTAATCTAACATGTTAACATTTGCAAGCAATAAAACAGTTCTGACTCGAGAAAGATTCAATCCTGTTATGTTTCCGACACGCTAACCCATGAACTAATTTTCAAGTAATTGTTGGATTATAAACTTACATATTTTTTTTTAATTCGCTACTGGGGGGTGGAGTCCACTCGCCACGGCGGTCACTGATTGGCCTATAGTACCTGCCCCGGGTGATTATGATGATGGAGAATTTGGTGGAATTAAAATTGGCAGGGGAAACCGAAGTACTCGGAGAAAACCTGCCCCAGCACCACTCTGTTCACCACAAATCCCTCTTGACCAGAAGCGGGCCGCCGCGGTGGGAAGCCAGCGACTAACCGCTTGAGCTGTGGCGCGGCCCTCTGGTTAGCGTTGGCCTCCCTCGGAATTACCGCCAGTTCTTTTCTGTTTGAGCTTTCAGTCTCCATCTTTTTATACTTCGACTTTTTATGTCAACCTCCACATCATCCAATCATCTCAACTTTGGTCTTGCAACTCCCCGTCTGCCCTCCGGTTTATTGTACAGAAATGTAATATGAAGAACGCAAAATTTGTAGCACTGGACGTCTGCAATAGAAAGGTGAGCGTTTTAAGTTCTGCCTGGAATTGCTTGTTTCGTTCGTATTTACTTTTTTAAAATGACTTTTCAGTCATTCCGTTATGTTTTCATCTCATGTCATCTGTTTCAGCTTGCTTCCTTTCCAATGTATTTATCTGACTTTGCGTCTCACGACTTCCGTCTAAGCGCAGTGACCGATAACAAAATATATCAGAGTCGTTAAATATTGTCACGTGTATTAGTGACTGTAGACGGGGTTTGGATCGGTGAATAGATTTATTGAACACCCGCAAGTCGTAACTACAAATAATTGCAACAATCTAAATATTACTATAACTGTAGCACACAAAATAAACTCTTCAGTATCTGCTTGCTAGTCGTTGCTTGGTAACGAACCTTATCTGGTTAACACTTCACTGTTGAACTGCCTTCTGAATTCTCTTACGAATGAATCTGTTGCATTCACGAAGGAACTCTTGTTTTATAACTTAAATAATCGAACAGTCCGCCTTTTGGTCTCTTGTATCCGTTGCAACGGAAACTAGTGAGCCGTTGCCTAGCACATGGTCATATTCTATCACAATAACCTCTTGAATTTAATGTTCATGAGAGCAAGGATTTACTTATGCTTTTTTTTTTAATTTCTTTCATTGCAATACAATAATTTGTTAGATTTATAACACATTTTTATGTTTCTCTTTTAATTGATGTTCACGCCTAAACTAGCCATCTCTCCCTCTGCTGAACAAATTTAAATAATTCCGCTCCCTCGCCCATCATCCATTACTGCCTTACGTAAGCAGGATGTCTTATAATTACGATCCACTGATCCCTTAGCGTTCCGTCAGTCCGTTATTCTATTCGTTTCGTGTCGTGTGGACTTCACCTGTGTCCTGGGTCATATAGCGCATGCTCCATACACTCTGTGCTCTTGTAAGGGGTTGGTTGAAACCAGATGACGGTAGCATAGGATGGGGGTTGGATTGGGGTGGAGGAACAGAGCAAAGTAGGACAGGCAGTAGAGCAGGGCGGCTAGTAGTCGCAAGGGCTGGATGCCGGAGAGACACCATGGTAACTCGGACAATTTCAGTGCCATCGAGCTGAAGTGCAGGTCTTGCAAACTGTTGGAACGTAGAGGAAATGTGAGGCCACGCCCCCTCCTCGACACTGAACACTCTTCTTCAGGCTTCGGTTAACAAGCTCCATCCTGGCGCCAGCACCTCCAACCCCTGCAGCTACAGCTGGTCCGGTTGCTGCCACCTTCTCGCAGTCTTTGTCTCTTTCTCTGTCCCCACCTATTCATCGGCGTCGCGGGATGCCGGCCTACAGGGGCGCTTATCTCAGTTTGTAAGTACATATGTTCATGAATATGACAGGTTTTAGGCTTGTTGCGTTTATCGTTTAATCGGACATACAAGTTGGGATCTTAAGGCTACTAGTGCGAGTTTAATCGTGGGTAGTTGTGGACGTTGATCTGCACCGGAACATTTTCAGTTTTGTGTATGCCCAATTTACACTAGTTGAAAGTTTGAATAGTCTACCTCCACACTTTCTTGTTGACGCATTTTGTTTAAGGTTTTAATAAACCCACTTTTGAAGAGTAGTGTCTTGTGGGATATAACGCCGTGTGGTCCGTTTGAAAGTCAACTGACGTTTCGGAGGAACTTCGCTTCCATCTTCAGGGTGGAATAAGCCGAGCAAGATACACAGCGTTGTACTCTTCATAACTTTCACTGCGAGAATATCAAGTCCTACAAACCCACTTTTTTTTTTAATTTCTATTCTGTGATATGAAATGTTGGGTCTATAGAGGTTGTTATTGCAGGCAGTTTTTACCGTTTTCTGTTACAGACTGGGTGCTGGGTTATAGGAATCTTGGGTAGAGGGATTAATCTTTTTTTTTGTGTTTGGTATGAGAAAATTTCTTGAATACTTATGGTTTGATTAGTGTCTTCGGGGTTATGGAGAACATTTCCATAATACAAATCCTATGTAAACAAGTAAGTGGAGCTGGTTCATAGAACTGTAATGAAAACAGAAAATTGCAGTTATAAGGAATGATGCACGAACTTTGTGTTGTAGAAGGCAGGTATACAATTTTAATTTTCAGTAAACTGATACAGGGAGACTAAAAAGCCACTCATTTTTCCTATAGATAATGTGAAAAATGTATTTTTTTACTAATATAAGTTAAAACGTGTCATTTTAATGGGTTTAAACCTTGGTTCGCTAGCTTAGACTACCAGTACGTGTTTTAAGTATTATCGAAGCAGCTGTGAGTTAGACATTTTCGATTATGTTTAATGTACTAAGGTGTGAATAGCATTACTTTGTAATGTTTCTAATGGCGGTACCGAGCAGAATGACTTATCTGCTGGTTCGGGATATCGTAGCTATGTTTTTCATGATTTTCCTCAGTCCCTATAGGAAAGAACCGGTCTAGTACCTAAATTAAATCACGACTGCCTCCTGCCATATCCTTTCGAATGGTCAAATGACAGCGAATATGATATGTACTGTTCATCATTCATCCATTTGACTGTGTAGGCAAGATTACTGAGAACATAGTTAAATAAACCACAACCAAAGAAAATATTGTAGTGGCGATTATCGTCCTTGCGTAATAGGCTTGGCTTGAGGTTAGTTTTGTTTCAGTTAGCATGCTTATGAAACAAGCTCTAAATGCAGGGCTAAGTGATGACAGAGAGGGAGTTTGCTCTTTCTTATGGGAGAGAGAAAGGTAGAATAGTGAAATTGTTCTTTGGTGTTTTGTTGTCGTGTTTTCAGATGCTCCGTAATTGAAGATTAATGTGCATATCTAACAATACGTATGTATGACTTTGTTACTGTCATTTTCATTCATTATGAGGTAGCTGGTAGCATTCAAATGTCCATATGCATAATTAAAACACTACGCAATAAAGGCTTTCACCTCGGCATTGTGTGGAGGTAACTGCAGAGCGTCACGTTCCGGTCGCTTTATTCTAGGCTACAAAATCTCAGACACCCATTGGTTGTATTGTCCCAAAACTGATCAGGGCCTGGTGATGAAACGAAAAATCGTTGCCACTCACTCACGGAGCTGGGCCCTTCTTGAGGAGCCGCCAATTGTGCAGCTACTCAAGAAGGCCTCAGCTCCGTAAGTAAGTACCCATGCAGAGGCAAAGGTCATAGATTCATGGCTAACCAAGGTGGGCACTGGCCATGTCATATTTGCTTGGGCTTATAACAGTGGGATATCCCATATGTCCTCTATTATTCACGGAGTCTCCAGCTGGACCCATAACAAATGTAGGAACCTGAATGTTTATACAGAACCGGTTTGCTGACACACTGTTGCTGTAGAAGTTGCTTGGTTATGTTTGGAGTTAGCAAAGTCAGACATGGTGTTTGTAAGATTTGAGGTTTTAACGGCGGTGACTATGAAGAAAGCAGTCTTCTGGGATGTGGCACCGTGTAGATGTGTTAATTGACGTTTCGGAGGAACGTATTGCCTCCATCTTCAGGGTAGAAGAAAAAATATAAGAAATCTGCAAGCGGAGAGACCGTGAGCACCGGTAAAAGACAGTCTGCTTTTACCGGTTCTCACGGTCTCTTCGCTTGCGGATTTCTTATTTTTCCTTCTACCCTGAAGATGGAGGCGAAACGTCAGTTAACACTACATCTACACGGTGCCACATCCCAGAAGAATGTTTTTTTCAAGATTGTGTTTGGTCGTTATTTTCCGGAATTATGATTGGAAAATTATGGCGTTGTCCCTGCAGGTGATGGTTCAACGTTTGTTTATAAGAGTAATAAATCTTAGAACTTTTGTATTCTTTTTTAAACCTTGCGTTATTCTTCTGATTGCCTGAAGCAAGAAATATCTGCCACTTTTACAATATCCGGTTTCATGTTAAGAGCAAGAATGAGAGATTGAGAAACAGGACTTCCGTTGCAGTTGTTGCTGGAGAAAATGCCCAGAAATATTTTTTTTTCAGGATTCAATGTCAGTGTTTTACATTTTATATCGATTTGTGACCTATTTACTGACTCTTCCTCGTGTCTGTCAAGGTGCACGAGGGTTACGCTTACTGAAAGTCGTACTTAACTGAGGTTAGCGTTTATAAGGTTTAGCGTATGAATATTTTAACTGGCGATTCTGAAAATCATGATTTTTTCATTACTTTTTAGTGACGTTACGAACATTGTAAATACGTTTCATCGGTTTCTTGCGCACTTTTATTCAATTCGTGTCGTCATTTAGGCATTCATGGGCGCTAATACATGTCCTATAAGCAGTTCATGTGGCAGTGAACATCACTCACACTCACGGAGCTGAGCCCTAATTGATACGCTGCCAGTTGTGCAGCTACTCAAGAACTTCCCAGGATTTTACGGAACCGGAAGGTTCAGTACCGTTTTCACAAGAGCCATCCATTGGTCCCTATCCTAAGCCAGATCAATCCTATCCATACCATCCCATGATATATCTCTTAAGATCCATTTTAATATTGTTCACCCACCTATATCTTGGTCTTCCCAGTGAACATTGCTTTCCAAAATGCAGAGTTCCCATACAGCCACTTGTAAATCGAATTTTAAGAGGTCACATTGTTTTATTCTCTCTTCAGTTTATTATTTTCGGTAGATCCACATAAAACCCACACAGAATTGAAACAGAACATGCGATATAGCAGCCTTACATACCGAGATTATCTTCTTGCTATCGCGTTCGAAATTATTTTGAAGCAGGTCTCCTTGGTTTTAATCCGAGCCTTGCACTGATTTTTCGTAATATTTTCGAGGTTTTTGCCCACTCCGAGACCTAGGAGTCGACATGGACCGCGCCATAGCTCAAGCGGTTAGTCGCTGGCTTCCTACCGCGGCGGCCCGGGTTCTTTCCCCGGCCNGGCCGTAAAATCATTACGGAAGCCCCGTAGACCAAACGCAAATGTCAAACAAGTAGAAAGCAATCTTCTGGGATTTGGCACCGTGTATATGTGGTGCTAACCGACGTTTCGGAGGAACGTATTGCCTCCATCTTCAGGGTAGAAGAAAAAATATAAGAAATCTGCAAGCGGAGAGACCGTGAGCACCGGTAAAAGACAGTCTGCTTTTACCGGTTCTCACGGTCTCTCCGCTTGCAGATTTCTTATATTTTTTCTTCTACCCTGAAGATAGAGGCGATACGTTCCTCCGAAACGTCGGTTAGCACCACATATACACGGTGCCAAATCCCAGAAGATTGCTTTCTACTTGTTTGACATTTGCGTTTGGTCTACGGGGCTTCCGTAATGATTTTACGGCCCTTTAAGTCGATGCACTAGTTTTCAGTTGTTTGGATAGAGAGGTTAATTATCCCAGTTGAGACGGTGTCACATAGAAAAGGCACTTTGTTGTTCGCTCTCGAGTAGAACAGAATCCTGGACAAACAGCAGAACCATTCCATGCTTAAAGTTTTGTGTATTTTGTACTTACAGATCTAATTGCTATAGTGTAATGAATCCCAGCGGGAACATCTGATTTCCCGACATGCTAATAACGATGGAGCAGATCATTTCGTTTGCTGTGTGATGTTTGGTGCCTGTTGGGTTGCATAGCGCGCTCAGTAGGGCTGACAATGAGAGATGAAGGTTAATGGCATCATGTTATTAGGACGCCATTCTGAGATTTCAGTTTTGTTATGTCAAAACAATAAAAATTAGACGTTGGCTTACACGAAAAGTGTGCGTTAGTTATTAAACGTAGAATAAAGTTGGCGGGGGCACGCGGTAGCGTAGTTGGTTGAGGCACTGTGCTACAAGGTCGCGGGTTCAAGTCCCGATTAGTTCATTAGATTTTTTTCAATTGACCTGATCCTTCAAGCCGCACTACAGCCTCTTAACAGAAATGAGTACCAGGAATTAATTGAATAATTTTCCTGGGGGTAAAGGGCGGCTGGCGCTTAAGGCTGACAACCTTACCGCCATCTTTGAGCCGATTGTCTAGATAATGTGGGACCCTCAACGTCTCACAGCCCTATGGACCTCCATGGCCTGTTACAGGGATAGCTTTACTTTTTACTTAGAATAAAGTTGGCGTGCTGTATTTCTCTAGTAACTTCCTTAGTTCAATTACTGAGATAAAAAAATAGATTGAATTATTATAATATATGCTGTATTTGAAAACTGAATTGTTTCTTACTGTCATATTTTATATTAGGGTTTTATTCCCGATGGCGTCATTGAACTTTAAATTTACCTAATCCTTCCAGCCGCACTATGGCCCTTCGGTCGACCCAGCCTCTAACAGAAATTAGTACCAGAATATTCTTAGGGATAAAGAGCGGCCGGCGCGTAAGGCTGATACCCTCAGCGCTATCTGTAAGCCGACTGTCTAGAAAATGTGGGAACCTTAACATCTCACAACTCTATGGACCTCCACGGCCTGTTACAGGGATACCTTTACTTTACCTTCTAGTCATTAAAGTACTAATTTATTCATTATAAATGTATACAGGTTGTCGCAGGAGAAAAGATCAATATTCCGGAAGGTCATAGTATCGGTCATTTCTAAGGAAAAAATTGTATATGTACAAGTGTTCTGTTCCGAACGGTTTCCGAGATAGAGCTATTTCATTGTACAGTTCCGAGTTTGTTGATAAAAAAAGAGATATCACGTACTGTTTCTAATACCGGTATTTATTGTTCAAGTGACAAAGTTGGTACAGTTTACCTAATATAATACATTTTCGAAAATTCCACCGTCAACATCAATGCACTTTGTAACTCGTGTGAGGACATGGCGTGTTGCTCGTCTGTACAGTGTACTCTACAGTGAAATAGCTCTATCTCAGTGCATCTCGTGTGAGGACATGTCGTGTTGCTCGTTTGTACAGTGAAATAGCTCTATCTCGGTGCAGCTCGTGTGAGGACATGGCGTTTTGCTCGTCTGTACAGTGAAATAGCTCTGTCTCGGTACAACTCGTGTGAGGACATGGCGTTTTGCTCGTCTGTACAGTGTACAGTGTACAGCGTACTGTACAGTGAAATAGCTCCATCTCGGTGCAACTTGTGTGAGGACATGGCGTGTTGCTCGTCTGTACAGTGTGCAGTGTACTGTACAGTGAAATATCTCTATCTCGGTGCAACTCGTGTGAGGACATGGCGTGTTGCTCGTCTGTACAGTGTACAGTGTACTGTGCAGTGAAATAGCTCTATTTCGGTGCAACTCGTGTGAGGACATGGCGTGCTGCTCGTCTGTACAGTGTACAGTGTACTGCACAGTGAAGTAGCTCTATCTCGGTGCAACTTGTGTGAGGACATGGCGTGCTGCTCGTCTGTACAGTGTACAGTGTACTGTACAGTGAAATAGCTCTATCTCGGTGCAACTTGTGTGAGGACATGGCGTGTTGCTCGTCTGTACAGTGAACTATACAGTGAAATAGCTCTATGTCGGTGCAACTCGTGTGAGGACATGGCGTGTTGCTCGTCTATACAGTGTACAGTACAGTGAAGTAGCTCTATCTCGGTGCAGCTCGTGTGAGGACATGGTGTGTTGCCCCTCTGTACAGTGTACTGTACAGTGAAATAGCTCTATCTCGGTGCAACTTGTGTGAGGACATGGCGTGTTGCTCGTCTGTACAGTGTACAGTGAACTGTACAGTGAAATAGTTCTATCTTGGAAACCGTTCGGAATAGGACACATGAACATATTCCTGGTTAGAATGACCGATACTGTGACGTCGCAGAATACTGACCCTTCCTGGGACACTGAAGCTAAAAATGTACTTATATACAGCACAAGCCAATTATATATTTAGATATATGTCTGATGAATCTGTGTGTTGTATTTCGTTTCCCTATATGAATAATTTATTTTTTTATGCTACGAATTCTATATTGAACGAATTTTTATTGCGGGAAATAAACCATATCAATAAAAACATCAGTTTTGTGAATTCAGGTTTATTGCTAAAGAATTCAACCCGGATTCAAATGCATTATACGATTTCAGCGTGTGACGCAATACATGTAGACTGGGTTCGTTAGAAAGGTTTCGTCTAATCCTTCGTCAATACTCTGGTTCTGAGATGTCTGGCAGAATCGTGTTACGGAAGGAATGCCATGTATGTTCAACGAGTCTTCCAATATGACGGTTCTGGCCCCCATCTGACGCATAAAGGATAATCCGGTAAGTTTCCGTGATCTGCGTCATTATCCGATGAGAACGCACTCTTGAAGTTGTTTTTGACGCAGCTTACGTCTTTAATAACCACCTCTTTGGTCTAGTGATCAGAGGTTTCGGGTTAGATTTCCGGCGCTACCAGATTTTCTGAGAAGTAGTGGGTCTGGAACGGGGCCCACTCAGCCTCGTGAGGATAACTGAGGAGCTATTTCAACGAAATAGCGGCTCCGGTCTAGAAAATCGAAATTAACGGCCGTGGGGATCCATTGCGCTGACCACATGACAGCCTCTATCCGCAGAAGTTGGCACTAACTTCGCCGACAAGCGGCGGTTGCTCGGTGGGTATAGTTCGCTTGCAGACTACAGGCCACGGAGTTACGTTTTTAACATTCTGTTCCCGAGAATCCAGAGAAGAGAACGTTTGGGCTGTAGAATGGGAAATTTCTTGTTCACAAGAATTGGGCGTCTATTGTCAAACCTATAACTAAATAATAGTTAAGTCAGAATTTACCGTATTTACGCAAGTATAGGCCGCACATTTTTTGCCAAAAATTCAAGAGGAAAACTGGGGCGCGGCTTATATTCGGGGCGCGGCTTATATTCGAAATATTCGAAATCACACTTCATTTAAAAAAATATATTCATAATTAGTAATACTCCTGAAATAATATTCCAAGAAAATTGTTTTTTCTATAATTTCTGTCTGAAAATTGTGCTACGTCCTATACACGCACGCGGCCTATACATGCGTAAATACGGTATGTCGGAATCGCCAAACAGCGGATAAATTTGCTGCTAAGATCATTATTTTCAGTTTTTGTATGTCGATTTTATTTGCAGACCGCACACAAGTGACAGTTTTGCATTTCTTTTTGCGATGCTTATTTATATTTACGGATTTTACTAACTTTGCCGACAAACGGCGGTCGCTCGGTCGGTATAGTGCGCTTGCGGACTCAAGCCACGGAGTTATGGTTATTTATATGTTCTTTGTGGGGTCGGAAAATATAGCTGACAGGAAGCTGCTGTTCTCTTAAACAAATTGTTTGGCAGTGTGTGGATATGGAACTGGGTGGAAATGACGTCACTGCATGTGACAGTATTCCAATGTTGTTATTCGTGATAAATGACCGATTGCTAATCAAAACCCCGGTGGTCCATGAAAATTATTCTGAATTTCATTTTTATTCTATTCTAATTGCCCTTTGATGTCATTTAGTTGAACGCTACCCCAATTAACGATGCATGGTGAACTCCTTGATCACTCAACGTGCTTAATCCACCGGCATATCTGTGTCATCCCCTCCCCTCCTCACGGCTGCTGTGTCTATAAAATGCGCCATGGACTGGCAGTGGAGCTCACCACTTCGTACCTCGTTGCCCCTTGTACACCTTTATGGCATGACGCTTAGTCAAGGGAGCAAACACTATACACATGTACTCAGTGCACTGTTTAAATTAATTAGGCGTGCTCTAGGCACGTACTGATTTATTATAGCCTCTATCGCCTAGTTGTGAGAGGTCCGGGTTTGATTCCCGACGTTACCAGATTTTCTGAAAAGTAGTGGGTATGGAACGGGGTCCACTCAGCCTCGTGAGGATAAATGATCTATTTCAAGGAAATAACTACTCCGGTCTAGAAGATCGAAATTAACGGCCGTGGGGATCCGTTGCGCTGACAACACGACACCCTCTATCCGCTAAAGTTGGCACTAACTTCGCTGACAAACCGCGATCATTCGGTTGGTATAGTTCACCTGCGGACTAAAACCACGGCGTTTGTTTTTTTTTTGACAAATCAGCTTTGTTTCTCTCTCAACCCCAACTGTTGGTCCGTGTATCTTTTGTTTTGTAACTGCTTTTACGTACAACCATGAAGACATGGGTTGTTAAATATCACCGTCCAAGTTTTGTCGACATCCGTTATATTCTGTATTGAGATCGCGAACAATCCTGTCTGGGCCGTGTCCCGCGCGCCCAGAGGCCATTACACTACCTCACATTGACAGCCCAGCCAGGAGGAAGTACTGAGCGTGCGCCGTGCAGGCAGCGAGCAGTTTTTCCAATATTCGTCGTAGTGTAGTTCCACTGGTGTGAGTATTGGTGCCAGCAGTGGGTCTTGAGGGCTCTTGTACCCGTGCGACCGAACGAACCATAGCCGGTATGTTCTCCCCGACAGGCTGACTGGCAGACTGGAGCAGCCCGTACCACGTACTCGTACATGCACCCACTTCCACTCTATCGCACATCTCTCGTAATAGCATATACAGTAACCGTTGTTCTTTCGTCGCAGCGTAGTAATTTGCTTTCTTCTCCACGACTCCCCCTGTTGTTGCGTATTTCCCTGCACGTAGCTTGTTTTGTGTGGTCACTGGGGCTTACTGCAGAATATTTATGTATTCCCATATCAGCTTATTTTTCCATAATTCTGTATAATACCGCATCACTTTAGTTTTGGATAAAACTGCTTGATAACTTGTACTCTTCTCCAAGTATAATAAGAATGATCAAGTCAAGGAGGATGATATGGGCATGTAGCACGAATGGAGTAGACGAGGAATGCATATTGGTGGGAAAGCCAGAAGGAAAGATAACACTGGGAAGACGAAGGCGTAGGTGGGTGGACAATATTAAAATGGATCTTAGATAGGATGGGATGGTATGGATTGGATTGATCTGGCTCAGGATAGGGGAACAGCGGAGGGCTCTTGTGAACACGGTAATGAAACTTTTGGGTTCCATAAAATGCTGAGAAATTCTTGAGTAGCTGCAGAATTGGCGGCTCCTCCAGAAGGGCTCCATGAGTAAGTAACTAATATGTCTGTCGTAAGAAAATACTCGTTGTGTAGTTCTGAGTAGTTTTAATTTGTCTTAATTTCGGCGCGGATGCACAGAAGCGTTTTCAGCCTCTGCTTCAAGTCACAGAATCTGTGTTACAACTGATGGCAGATTTGGCATGAACGTGGAACCGAACAGACCGTGTGTAGACATGCAAGTCTTATACATATCAGCATTTTTCTTTCTTTTCTGTTCCGTATTCGAACCCACGCAAATAATAAACCTTTCGAAAGCGTGTATGAAATGAAATATGATAGAGCGGAATCATTATAGCAGGCGGTTCATAATGACATTAAAATATAAGCAGTTCAGAAATATTTGGTAGTAATATTCAGTTCAGAATTTGTTTTCTTCCCACATATAATTAATGCTACATGTTTATGATATAGTATAGGAAATTTAATCTATTTGTGAGATAAAAGGTTTAGAAGAATAGAAGTTACGAGAAAATGCGCTGTGTAATAGTAATTTTGCTGATTTATTCCCTACAAGTAGGCCTATTGCGAAGGTCTTATAATACTGAAAGTTTAAATAGGTTAAGTATATTTTTTTAAGAGAATGCAAGAACGATTGATTCACTCTTGTACCAATATTTTTGCATATTGTTCGTTGCCTGAGATATACGATGGGGTACCCAAAAGAAACCGAACTAATTTTTTTTTTGTGGGCAGAGCTTTTGTGGTACCGCGTTTTGCCGCAATGAGCGCATAGAGCTAACATTCCTGTGTCGATAAGCCGACTACCGTTGCTTCAGAAGGTAAGGACTAGTTTCGGCAGAGTTTATAGTGACAACTGTTTTGTGTGATCGTCGTTTTTGCAATGGCCCGAACACATGAAAATGTTGAAAAAATTCGTGAAATCATCAAGGAAGATCGACGACGGACCATTGAAGAAATTGTGGAGCTGTCGGGAGTGACTTGGAGCTCAGTTCAGCGAATTTTGACAGAAGATTTGGGAATGAAAAGGGTGGCTGCGAAATTCGTGCCACGACTGCTGACTGCTGAACAAAAACAAGGTCGCGTGGAAGCATGCTGTGCTTTGAAAGAAGAGTCCCGAAATGATCAAAAAATTTTCAGCGTTTTGCTGATGTTGCTGAGGTGAAGGAAAAAAACGACGGAGGCGCTGTCAAGCATCTCAAAAGATGAATTTAGACAATGTTTTTAAAAATGGAATAAAAGACTAGACAAGTGTATTAGTGTAAGTGGAGAGTACTTTGAAGGGGATTGAAGGTTTGTGCTTAAAATTTGAATAAATAAGTTAAAAAAAATAAGTTCGGTTTCTTTTGGATATCCCCTCGTATGCGATATGCACAACGTTTCATCGCGCCGTTAGTAGTCATGCATTTTTATTTTAAGATAAGTGGCGGCGTTTAGGATCGAACCACGGTCTCTCTGTATATCAGCACACAAAATACTAGACATCGGTCCATTCCTTTTCCTTTGCAGAAACATTTGCTCGACTTACCTCTCTCTCGGTAAAATTAGTTGTCTCTTCAGAATAAGGAATTTAAAAACAACGAGAAATGTTATTGAAGGCTTTTGTTTTCTGATCGTAAGTTCGTCATATAATTTGTCCTGCCACAGACCTGCGAATCAGTGTCACATTTTTGGTGCATTTTGTTTTATAATCTTGTAGCAATGTAAGGTCTGTGCTTGTTTCTGAAATATTTCCTTCCGTTGCAATGTGCTATTCAGTACTGTAAAGTGGCATTCAATTTCGCACTTGATTGAATGTGTTGCTTCTTAAGATGTAAACCCGATATTACTTCCTGTTCTTTCCTAATGTTCAGCGTTTGTTCAGGCTTCGTAGTCGTACAACAACCACAATTTTGCCCAACAGGAACACCATTAGAAAATCACGAACTATAACAGTTTATGTCGACCACAAAGGAATGAAATAAGAAACTTGTTTTACGATAAGCTAGAAAGGCGCCAGTTTTTTGACACAATATAAAAAAAGCGTTATTACAGGTACTTGTAGAAGTGTGAGTTCAGTGTTTGAATTATTAACGGGTTTGCTAAGCGATGGAAAGACTCACGGATTCAGTCTTCAAGATGTAAATGGGCTTTCAAGTTTATCGTGGATGAAATTTTAATATTCTAGCATATAGAGCCGTTGCTATGCAACGAGCGCCAGATGAACGGACATACCAAGGTCGTTTCTGGGTAACGGCTCTGTGCAACACGTTCCCGCTGCAACGAATCGACTCACAACAATATAGGTACTGTTAAAAACAGTATTTATACGCGGGAAGTGGCAAGGAGTTATATAAGGAAGACAGCTGGGGCAACCAAATCAGTTCTGTAAAGGGGAAGTTGGAAGAGAGTTAGTAAGAAACCTCAATTCAGAGAGGACTTGAGCGCAGAAGTTGAAGAATCTCCGCTGTTAGAAACCGTTACTAGGAAACGGCTGCTGAAGAGAGAAAGCTGGAAAAGGCTTAGTGATTTCTGTGGTGATATTAGTGGTGGCGACGTAGTTGCTTGTAGTTCCGGGTCGTCAGTATAAGTGGTCAGTAAATCCAATATCAAATCCAAAACCCCGTCTAGAGTCACGCAGACACGTGACAATATGTGACGTTTCCGTAACGCAGCCAGGGGCGCTTGTTACCTGCTCATATTGGAAGGCAGTCAGGAGAGGACGGGCTACGTCAGCAATGCATATATCGATTCTCAACTGCGATGCCCCGGAACCTCTTACGATATGCGAACTTGTCCACCTGTGTATTCGAGTGTTTACGAATAACTCAGAACGCTCTAATCTTGTTGGTTGTTTGGAAGGGGCGGGGTATACACTACCTTCTATTCACAAGTACGGAATACGAAATCAGAGCCAAAAGTGTTAACTGTAGTTCTGCGCTACAGCAAATATATGCATAAGCTGAAAATATCGATTTACCGAAACGGAGAGCTTGCTGTAGGCTCCATTTTTACGGGTCATGTGCGCCTCTTCCCTGTTTGGCTTATAGGATGTTGGTGCCTTTTCTTTTTTAATTCGTACAGTGGGGGGTGGAGTCCAGCTGGGCTCACTATCCACGGCGGCCACTGATTTGCCTATTGTACCTGCCCTGGGTGATTATGATGATGGAGAATTTGGTGGAATGAAGATTGGCAGGGGAAACCGAAGTACTCGGTAGAAAACCTGTCCCAGTGCCACTTTGTCCACCACAAATCCCACATGACCAGATTTGTGGGATTTGTGGTGGACAAAGTGGTGCTGGGGCAGGTTTTATCCGAGTACTTCGGTTTCCCCTGCCAATCTTCATTCCACCAATTGCTCCACAATCACCCTCACCTATCATCTGGAGCTCGTACAATAGGCCAGAAGTGGCCGCAGTACCAAGTGGACTCAGTTCCACCCCACCAAGTAATAATAACAAAAGAAATAATAATAATAAAAACCAGCTTAAACTATGACGCGGCCTTATGTTGGTGCTTGATTTTATGTGTATTTATATATCCAGTATTTTAATGCCTGTGACTTTTGCATTAGTTTAATATAATTTCTGTATAAAGTTAATAGTATTGTCACGCATATTGGTGACTATAGACGGGGTTTGGATTTATTGACACCTTATACACACAACTCGGAACTACAGGCAGTTACAGTGTTATCGCTGATCTACAAACTTTACAGTTCACCGTTACACGGGCACTATGGTTCTCAGTCTTCCCTAGTCGTATCCTGGCAACGGATTTCAACACAGTAATCACACCAGTCTCACTATAACTGCAGCACACATGAAGTCTTCTTTGCACAGCCCAATTCGTTTCTTGCCGTTTCTTCTCAGTCACCTTCGAATGCCATCTCCAGAGACTCCCTCGATTCTCATTCCAGCAGAGCAGAGCAGAAGCTCACTGCCGGCAATCAGCCGGCCCCGCTGGGACCCATGGCCATATTTTGGTTTAGTGTCTAGACCTTTTCCCCCTTCATCGTTGGTCCTCGTTAATGATAAAAAGGAGGGGTTGCCTTTTTTTTTTTAATTGGTGTTCACTTTCTACACCTTATTCCACGTGATGTTACATTATTCTCACAGGAGAGGCAGAAATACGGATAAAGTGGGTTGGGAAGAAAGGAATTTAAGAGAGACTTATGAAGATGGGAAGTGGAGGGCAAAATGGGGGAATGAGACTAATGGAGCTGAGAGATCGGAGGAGGGGAAAAGACAGGGCGATACACGGAATGGAAGATGGAGGTAGACGAAGAAAGAGGGGGGGGGGAAGGTGAGAAACAGTTATCCAGTGAAATCGGAAACTTATACTCGTAAGACGTAGGGAAGTTGACATACAGCAGCACGTACTTATGGAGCTTAGCTCTTCTTGAGGAGCCGCCAATTCTGCAGCTACTCAAGAACTTCCCAGCATTTTGTCGAACCCCAAGGTTCATTACCGTGTTCACAAGAGCCCTCCACTGGTCCCTATCTTGAGCTACCTCAATCCAGTCCATACCATCCCATCCTATCTCTAAGATCCACTTTAATATTGTCTACCCACCTATGTCTTCCTCTTCCCAGTGGTTTTTTTTCCATCTGGCTTTCACACCAATATCCTATATGCATTCCTCTTCTCCCCCATTCATTCTACATGCCCTGCCCACCTCATCCTCCTTGATTTGATCATTGTAATTATACTTGGAGAAGAGTACAAGTTATGAAGCTCATCATTATGCAGTTTTCTCAGCACAGGGGAGAGAAAGCAGTACACCAGTTCGTTTTCTTCGTCTTCAAGGGTATAGGCCAGTTTACCTGTTTCTCCTGCCTAGGTGTGGGACGCCCGGTACTTCGGTTCATCTGAGTTTATAATTCTTAAAGACTGGATACATTAGAAAGACAATTGTCTGGGGTTAGGTGACTATTAGTTATTTTCTCCTAATACGTAGGTTTTGTTGACATTGGTCATTATACTGATGCTCCATTTCCATTAATCACTGCTTCTCAAGTCTGCAACAGGCCCAAGCAGTCGGCATGTTATGATAACCTTGTTCCCATTTTGGGGCTTCATTTGTGATCCTTCACTTTGCTGGACTCAAAGTACTATCGTTAGTCGTTAATGAAGCTGCAGACAGAGCAAGGAAGCGGAATAAGCCAGTCAGTCTGTCTCAGAAGAACACGGCACGTGTTTTGTGCATAGCAACGGGGAAGTACCCTAGCTATTCTGTCAGCTAGCCGGGAAGCTTGGACCCGGTTGCCTCGGCCGGGAACGGCTGTGAGAATCGAGGAACGAGCGGAATGGGTCCCAAGACGTCGGTTGCCTCGCATCACCACCCGCGCAATTTCGGATTCGGGACCTAGCCCCATCCACGGAATTGTTGGCATAGGACGAGTCTCCAGACGACTTCCAGCCCAACCTCGTCCTTATCCGTCACGTGTCATCACGTGGAACCTGCGGTGAGCTCCTTCAGGTTATTATGCATGCAAACTCTTCAGATTATTCAGAATGGCCCGGCAGGAAAGGTCAATATTCTGAGAGGTGACAGTATCGGTCACTCTAAGCAAAAAAGTGTAAATGTACATGTGTCCTATTCCGAACGGTTTCCGAGATAGAGCTATTTCACTGTACAGTTCACTGTGCACTGTACAGACGAGCAACACGCGATGTCCTCACACGAGTTGCACCGAGATACAGCTATTTCACTGTACAGTACACTGTACAGACGAGCAACACGCCATGTCCTCACACGAGTTGCACCGAGATAGAGCTATTTCACTGTACAGTACACTGTACACTGTACACTGTACAGACGAGCAGCACGCCATGTCCTCACACGAGTTGCACCGAGATAGAGCTATTTCACTGCACAGTACACTGTACACTGTACAGACGAGCAGCACGCCATGTCCTCACACGAGTTGCACCGAGATAGAGCAATTTCACTGTACAGTACACTGTACACTGTGCAGACGAGCAACACGTCATGTCCTCACACGAGTTGCACCGAGATAGAGCTATTTCACTGTACACTGTGCAGACGAGCAGCACGCCATCTCCTCACACGAGTTGCAAAGTGCACTGATGTTGACGGTGGAATTTTCGGAAATGTATTGTACTAGGTAAACTGTACCAACACTGTCATTTGAACAGTAAATACCGATATTCAAAGGATTTTTTTTAATCTTCCTAATCCTTCCAGCCGCACTATGGCCCTGGGGTAGACTCAGCCTCTAACAGAAATGAGTACCAGGAATCTTCCTTAAGGATTAAGGACGGCCGTTGATGATATCCTTACCGCCATCTGTGAACCATTTGTCTAGAGAAAATGTGGGAACCTTAACATCTCACAATCCTACGAGTCTCTACGGCCTGTTACAGGGATACCTTTACTTACTTTGTATTATAAATCTCTTTATCAACAATTTTGGAACAGTACAGTGAAATAGCTGTATCTCGGGAACAGTTCGGAATAGGACACAGGTACATATACACTTTTTTGTCTACGTATCAAAGAGTTAGGCATGGAGCATATATCCAGATCTTCTGCATGTTCTTCAAGAACTCTACATACAGAAATGGAAGCAAAACCCCCTAGAAAAATCATCTAGATTCATAGAAATATTTCTGAATGGAAACACGTGACATGTTATAACACATGTTAAACTAGATATGCTAAGCGCGACATATACGCAGATTTCAGTTTAAAAATAAGATCAATTTTGTGTTTTAATATTGTAATTCTGAGATGTAGGTTATTTACGTCACAGCTGTACGCCTTAATATGCAGATGGATCGATCAGGTATGACGTCTGAAATGTCAATACGTTCGTAGTTAATTGTAATGGGCTGATGTTGACGGCATCTGTGGCGAAACGCGCAGCCAGACTTAAATAAAAACGAAAGCTGGTGTTGAGGGAAAGAAGAAGCACAGCGGTGTGCTGTAAGTGAGATTACCAAAACAACTTATTTTCATTTTAAGGAATTGATAAGAAAGGAGGACCGCCTCTGTGGTCTAGTGGTCAGAGTTCCTGGCTACACATCTAGAGGTCCGGGTTCGATCCCAGGTGCTACCATATCTTCTGAGAAGTAGTGGGTCTGGAACGTGGTCCACTCAGTCTCGTGAGGATAATTGAGGAGCTATTTCAAGGAAATAGCGGCTCAGGTCTAGAATCCCAAACTTAACGGCCGTGGGAATCCGTTGCGCTGACCACGCGACACCCTCTATCAGCTAAAGTTGGCACTAACTTCGCTGACAAGCGGCGGTCGCTCGGTCGGTATAGTTCGCTTGCGGACTACAGGCGACAGAGTTTGTAATAAGAAAGTAGAGCAAGGAGCCGGTTTAGCGCAGTCGGGATAGCGACTGCCTGCGGGTTGGATGATCGAGGGGTCGGAGTTCCAGTCCCGGTAGGATCAGAATTTTCTCCATATCGTCCAGCTGGGGCCCACCAAACCCCTATCCAGTGGGTACCGGTAGTAAGGCAGCAGGGGCGTGAAGCCGACTAGCGCCGAGATCAAGAGAATGTGGATCTATACATCCACTCCCCCATACGTATTCATGACATAGTGCTTAATTAGTTAAGCACAGGGACAAGTTTGCCGTTTACCTTAATAAAAAAGTAGAGCCGATGACAGTGGCTGCGAGGTCTAAGGCATGAACTGACTTCTCCCGCTCAAACATTGGGATCGTGGGTTCGAATCCCACACTAGGCATGGATGTTTCAGTTTATTCTGTGTGTAGCAGCCTTGTGGTGGTCTGATCCCCCCTCCAAGGGATCCTACCGACTATAAACAAAGGCCAAGGTTCATCATGGAATGTAGCATACAGAAATTATTTACTAGAATAATAAATTGGGCCGCGCCATAGCTCAAGCGGTTAGTCGCTGGCTTCCCACCGCTTCGGCCCGGGTTCGATCCCGGGTCTGGTCAAGTGGGATTTGTGGTGGACAAAGTGGCGCTGGGGCAGGTTTTCTCCGAGTACTTCGGTTTCCCCTGCCAATCTTCATTCCACCAATTGCTCCACAATCACCCTCACCTATCATCTGGGGCTGGTACAATAGGCCAGAAGTGGGCGCAGTACAAGGGACTTAGTCCCACTCCACTAGCATTAAGAAAAAATAAATAATAAGTTTAGATTTTGAAGGGTTCTGGCGGTATATAAACATTGGGAATTCCTTAGTTTTAGGACTTTGTCCATTGTCCGATATTCTAAAGAAAACAACATTTCGGAAACATCCAGTTGCCTAAATATTGTGTTCTTTAATGTTCTTCAGAATACCGGACGATGAACGAAGTCCGACCAGAAGTTGCGAATAATAAAAAAAGTAGTTTTTTTACAGTGGTATCAGAGAACATGAGCTATTAATGATAGCTGTTCACTATATGATATCTGTAGTCTTGTTAGATTACTTGGTTCAAGTTCACAAACAAAGCGGTGGCAACGCCTGGTAGTTAGTGTTTAGACAAAATGTCTTACTCACTTGCCGGAGAAGTTGCCGCATAATCAAGGCGTTAGAAATGAACCGCGCGCCTTTCGACTGTGTGAACTGCCGCGTTTCCTTCGCGGTCTGCCGTCATCATAGCGAAAGCTCAGCAACTTATACTTGTAAGAGAGCCAGTTAGTGAGTTCACGTTCTAATCATCCTAAATGAAGGGGCCTGACCAGTAGTAATGAGATCTTACCTCTCGTCGAAGAGGAGGCCCAATTTAGTAACGCGTAAAAGTCTTGGAAAGAACAAAAATATATTAATGGGTCCAAACGGGACCCGAAATAAAAAATTACTGTGCTGGCGACGGCCAGCAGCAGTTCACCCGACCGATGATGAAGCTTACATATCTACTTCCAAGAAATGCAGAAAATATTCTGGTCCGGACATAATACTTCTCTGGGTATACAGGACTCTTCAAGTTGTGTATGTTCTGTAAATCCTCTCTCCGTGTGTTGTTTTGTAGAATTTGTATCTTTTGAGTATACTTACAAGACCGCCTCTATGGTCTAGTCAGAGTTCCTGGCTACAGATACGGAGGTCCAGGTTCGATTCCCGGCGCTACCAGATTTTCTGAGAAGTAGTGGGTCTGGAACGGTGTCTACTGAGCCTCATGAAGATAATTGAGGAGCTATTTGAAGGAAATAGCGGCTCCGGTCTAGAAATCCGAGATTAACGGCCGTGGGGATTCGTTGCGCTGACCACGCGGCACCCTCTATCCGCTGAAGTTGGTACTAACCTTGCCTACACGCGGCGGTCGCTCGGTCGGTATAGTTCACTTGCGGACTAAAGCCACGGAGTTTTTTAAACATCCTTACAAGAATAATTCAGTTGGAGCAATATCGGGTGAACGCTCTGTTGAAGGTTTGTACAGTTGTAGAATTCTGTTGGAAATGCCCAGAGTTCTTCCTCGCCTTTCATTTGCAAGAATGAATTGTTTCTGATGAAAAAACGGGGCCAGTTATCCTGCTCTGGACGCGCCGGACACCAGCTCCTACAGAATGAAGTAGAATGGCGTCTATATAACGTAAATTTTCTGCTTCCATTGTCCTGCTTCTCTTTTGTGTTCACATGCCCATTAGAATAAAACGAAACCCCGTCTGAAAAGAAATGTTAATCTTGGATTAAGTTCGCCGTCGTCAGTTCATTGAAGATACTTGTTAGGTAAATAAAATGTGATGGTAAGGTGAAGCTATCCCTGTAACAGGCCTTGGAGGCCCATAGGGTTGTGAGACGTCGAGGCTCCCACATTTTCTCTAAACAATCGGCTCACAGATGGTGAAGTTGTGAGCCTTAGGCGCCGGCCGTCTTTTACCCCCAGAAAGATTCCTGCTACTCATTTCTGTTAGAGGCTGAGTCAACCCTAGGGCCATAATGCGGCTGGAAGGATTATGGAAATTGATAAAAGTTCACCTCATCGGGAATCAAACTCGCGGCCTACCGTCTTGTAGCATAGTGCCTCATTATGTAGCCGAGAAGAGAGCACAACTGTGAGTTCTTGTGTTTCCTTTCTCCTCTTCCCAGCGCTGTTACGTTTCGCAAAAGATTAACATAAAAACACCTCAGTCTCTAGTGTAAAATTGTCCATGTCCCCCGTGAAGGAAATCTAGCACGAGTTCACGCGTGAATGCCGTAAGAATCACTTTCGCCTGTCGCCGTTGCTGAATCGGGTGGGGGCAGGCGGAAATCGGGGCATTGATCGCCCATAACGGGAAAACAGCGCTTCAGCTCAGCCTCGAGCAACCTTACTTTTCGATGTCCATCGTAAAACGAGCTGACTGTCCAGTACTGATGTATGTAGTACATACACAATTGCAAGAAAACATTGAAGTTACGTATCATATAAGGTTGCTACTCTTGAGTACTTTTTTTTTCAATGTATCTTCGAGTCCTTTCAGGACCCAGGCCTCTTGTTCAGTTCCGTAATCATTTTTCACAGACGGTAGGACTCCTTGGACGAGTGATGAGCCCGTCGAAAGGCCGCTACCTAAACACAGAACAACACAAACATAGAATAAACGCATTCACACACCAAACATCCATGCCTTGAGTGGGATTCGAACCCACGATCTCAGCGTCCGAACGAAGCCTTAGACCGCGCGGCCACTGTGACCGCAGTCTGCAGTCACCTGCTCACGCTGGTTCTTTACTCGCGGATTTTTATACCCTGAAGATGTAGGCGATACGTTACTCCGAAACGTCTATTCACACTAGATCTACACGGCGCCACATCCCACAAGGCGCCATTCTTCATAGTCACCGCCGTAAAATCCTCAAATCTTAACACTGTATCCTTGTTTCATAAAGGAAGAGGTGGTACTCAGTGATAACAAAGCTTTCCTTCTACAGGATATTAATGTCAGACAGGAGACAGCTATCATTCGTGGCTAACCGCAAAAGAGCAAACTTAATTGGCAAAGAGCTCGTCCTGTTTCCATTTCGAAAGCTGTAGGTGTGAGGAATTATCTTACTGGTGACTTATTTTTCTTGAGAAACTTAAATAAACAAGTAGTCCTTCCATTCACGTCATTACGTACGGCACATGCGCATACGATGTTTTCATAGGACTTCTTAGTGTGAAATATTTTTTTTATTATTGCTAGTGGGGTGGGACTAAGTCCCTTGTACTGCGGCCAGTTCTGGCCTATTGTACCAGCCCCAGATGATAGGTGAGGGTGATTGTGGAGCAATTGATGGAATGTAGATTGGCATGGGAAACCGAAGTACAAGGAGAAAACCTGCCCCAGCGCCAGTTTGTCCACCACAAATCCCACTTGACCCTGGATCGAACCCGGGCCGCCGCGATGAGAAGCCAGCGACTAACCGCTTGAGCTATGGCGCGGCCTGGCGTGAAATATAGTCTACTTTCCCTTTTCATAATTAGCAGCACGAAATCAGTTTGATTACATTTTTATTGTGGTTTTATGCCGAACTTTGTGTTAGGGGAACATGATTATGCGAACACGCATAACACTAATATCTGAGTTGTTAATGGAAGTTTGTGTCATTAATATGGGCTTCATAATCTCGAGGCAGTTCTTTCTTAAACATCATTGGTTCAAATCCTGACTCCTCCATATTTTAGGCTTTTAGATGAAGCAGTCGGCTCAAATTTTGCCGGTTAGTGAAGTGCAGAGATTCAATTTTTTGTCCCTATGCTCGCTCTCTCACTCACTCATGGAACTGAGCCCTTCTTGAGAACCCGACAAATCTGCAGCTACTCAAGAATTTCTCAGCATTTTATGGAACCCGAAAGTTCATTACCGTGTTCACAAGAGTCATCCACTGGTCCCTATCCTAAACCAGATCAGTCTAATCCATACCATCCCATTCTGTCTCTCTAAGATCCATTTTAATATTGTCCACACACCTACGCCTTGGTCTCCCCAGTGGTCTCTTTGCTTCTGACTTTCCCATCAATATCCTATTTGAATTCCTCTCCTCCCTCATTCGTGCTACATGCCCTACCCACATCATCCTTGACTTGATCATTCTAATTATATTTGGAGAAGTACAAATTGTGAAGCAATAGCGTATCTAATAGCATACTTTTGGGGGGGGGGTGCGAATGATTAATGATAATTTTATTCGTTTTTGTGAAAAAGGCATATAATCCCGTACTGAGGGCGCTAACAAGTAAGTATCCAAGGAATCATGGGAAAGAGTGCTAATTTCTTTTTTACTTTCTCCCCACGTTTGCATCTTGAGATTGAGAGAAGTTTGTGGAGAGCACGTCACGAGGAGTCCTGCCCTCATACACACATACACGCACATTGGGAGCCTCGCTCCGGATCAATATTAGCGAGGCACTCCACTGGCTGCCCTACAGAACAGCCAGCAGCAACGGGGGCTCTGCCGGCAATCACATTCAGTCGTTCCTTTGACCCCTTGATGGATCTCGGATCTGTTTTCATTGTTTTATGGGTCCGTCCAGGCAGACGCCTTCCTTCCCACACTTCCGTTTCCGGTCATATCATACTGTCTGTCATCCTATTCAACGCAGTTGACAAATAATTCGAACGGCTCTTAATCAATCATTGCCGATATTTCACAGTCAGCCTCTCCAACTGACTAGCATTCATTAACTGTCAATTCAAACTCTCGTGTTCCGTAATACAGCGCCATTGGATCACGAACGCATGAACTCTAAACGGTGATGTGCTGATTGGCGCTCTTGTTCCGCTCTTAAATGGGACAGGACTTCTAATCCCATGTAATGACTGCAAATGATGAAAGTAACAAGTAGTTTCTCTGTTAAAGTAACTGAAATAGGACTTGTAAGATTTGAAGTTTTTTACGGCGGTGACTATGAAGAAAGCAGTCTTCTGGGATGTGGTGCTGGTTCCTCGCTCCCGGATATTCTTTTTTATTCTGCTCTGAAGATGGAGGCGATACGTTCCTCCGAAACGCCGGTTAACACATCTACACGGCGCCACAGCCCAGAAGACTGCTTTCTTCGAAATATGACTTGGTTCATTATGGTCCGTCAGGCACAATAGCTCACTGTGGTCACGGTGCAAGGGCCAAGAAGGCCCACCCCTTATACATTCATTCATTCATCCTGGTCCGTCACACTAGCAATATTATAAAAGGTTATTAACGCCGTCCAGTGTGATTGATAAATATTATTTTTTTTAATCTTTCATCCTTTCTATGTTTCGGTCCTTCTGAAGATAGTCGCTGCTACCAAAGCATGTAAAAGATGAAAGATTAAAATATACAATATTTATTAATCACACTGGACGGCGTTAATAATGTTTTATAACTGAAGTGTCTCCTGCAGGAGCATTGAACTTACCAGATGGCTGTCAGGACAAAGGGTGAAAGTTGGTAACTATAAGCTTTTAAAGTGCGAGCAGGAAACGAATGGACATCGTTATATTTCGTGTCAGAGATATGCAGTCGTAGGCTTTTAAAATTAGTTACACAGACCGGAAGTAGGTCCTCATACCAGTAAACCTTTGTCTTCCAAATCACGCTTGTGGAGTGACACGCAGTTTCTACTCCCCTGATTAGAAAATAATTAAATTATGAACCATTTAACTAGGTTTTCAAGATAATATTGATATACATTATAAACATATTTCTAAACTAATTTTCATCTAGTTAAATACTAAATTAACGGCCTTGGGGATCCGTTGCGCTGACCACGCGACCTCTATCCGCTAAAGTTGGCACTAACTTCGCCGACAAGCGGCGTTCGCTCGATCGGTATAGTTCGCTTGTGGACTACAGTTCACGGAATTTGTTTGTTGTGAATACTATAAACATTTGTTTTCAATTTATGCAGCATATCTAAGAATCTTCGTGTGTTGGTGTCTGCACTTACGAAATGCTTCTTAAATGCAGGTCCTTAAGCTGTTTGATAATTAATTTTTAGTTGTTATAGGCATTTGTGTATAGCTTGATCTATCGGTGCCTTCCAATACTAGAGTAATTCTTGAAGTTAACAGAACACCGTTTCTGTGGTCTAGTGGTGAGAGGTCCGGGTTCGATTCCCGGTGCTACCAAATTTTTCTGAGAAGTAGTGGGTCTGGAACTGGGTCCACTCAGCCTCGTGAGGATAATTGAGGAGCTATTTCAAGTAAATAGCGGCTCCGGTCTAGAAAACCGAAATTAACGGCCGTGAGGATCCGTTGCGCTGGCCACGCGACACTCTCTATCCGTTAAAGTTGTCACTAACTTCGCTGACAAGCGGCGGTCGGTATAGTTCGCTTACGGACTACAGGCCATGGAATATTTTTTTATTTAGTAGAAATTTATGTCTTAGATTAAATTGAATATAAACAATTAACTGAATAAATAAAATTATAAAACAGGCTTCCTGCTATGCCCTATCAATAGACGAGTTCTTTCCGGAGTGTCTTTTGACAAGTGTTATGGTTTCTTTCGTTTACAGTTATTTTATTTTGTCATAAAATTGTACTTTTTTAAGTTCCTGTTCTAATAAATTTAACGGTTGAAGTTTGAAGGAACAAAAATGTTATTCGAATCACCACGAATGTTATACGTATATATATCAGGCATAGATAGTTGCATTATCCTTCAGACCACAAATTAATCGGCGAGGGAAACATTCACCAACCTGAAGCGTTTTCGGGACTGAGTGTGAGAATTATGTGTTTACCTGTTTGGAACATCATTTCAAGGGCAGGTTGTAACTGTGAATTTCATAACATCGTTTGAAGATTTCTTTCTCTCTCCTGGAATGTGTTGGTAGATGGATGTTGACGTTTCGGTTGAAATCCCTGCCTCCATCTTCACGATAGAAGAATTCTTCTAATCTGAACCGTCCTGCACGTCCTTACATCCCAGAAGATGGTAATCTATATATACATTGCCTCTTAGAACGAAAAATCTTGCATAATTGTGACGGTTTAATTTTGAGAAAGAAACTAGTGAAATGCTACATTTGGAGCATTGCTCTGTATGGGGCTGAAACATGGACACTTAGGGCAGTAGATCAGAAACATCTGGAAAGTTTCGAAATGTGGTGTTGGAGAAGGATGGAGAAGATCAGTTGGACCGATTATGTGAGAAATGAAGAAGTGTTAATTAGAGTCAGTGAGCAGAGGAATATCCTACACGAAATAAGAAAACGGAAGGCTAATTGGATTGGTCATATCTTACGCGGTAACTGCCTTCTAAAAGAAGTTATTGAAGGAAAGATAGAGGGGCGGATAGAAGTGACCAGAAGACGAGGAAGAAGACGTAAGAAGATGCTGGATGACCTTGGGGACAGAAGAGGATATTTTCATTTGAAGGAGAAAGCTCTAGATCGCATCAAGTGGAGGAACTGTTTTGGAAGAGACTGTGGACCTGTCGTCTTGACTGATTACTGATGAATGAATGAATGAATGAATGAATTTGGGTAATGCTTTTCGTAGTTGTACTATAGCGAACTGTGCAGCTGATGTGCGTTTTTCGTGTTTATCCACCTGCCTTACACCTGGTAGACTCAGTTCCATAAATGTAGAACAACTGAAGTTGGTGAGGAAGTTGAGATGGGCCGGATATGTAGCATCTATGGCAAGAAGAAACATATGAGTATGCCACGATGGAAAATATTTACGAACTAGTTTAAAGGGAAAGAAGTTACATGTAAGTGAACAGTTACATTAAAACAGAAATTAATAGGACAATTACTGGCTGAATGAACACATTGAAGCAGATGAATCGACATAAAGCAGATTATGTATAATGACGCTGTTGACAGCTCAGCAGCTGAGGCACACAACCATGGCACTTCAGTCTAGAAATCTGTGTATGGACTATTGTCATATTTACTGTGTGATACGAGGGAAATTCAGTAAGTAGGTCACAAAAGGATCTAAAACATAAAATATATGTTATTTGAACCGGGGACAAACATTTATTTCTCGACATATCCACCACCAACATTTTGTCCCATCGCTTTATTATCGCGTCGAAACTTGCAGCATAGAAGGTTTTTGACTTTTGTCTCATCAGTCGCTTCCGCCGTTTCAACTTCGTCATCAGCGAAACTTTTGCTACTTTTCTCGACCCAGTTTTAAATCGGTTTACCCGACATGCACTTCGCACCGTAAACAGGAAACGTTTCTTTATGAATATCCTTTGTATTGGGTCCTTTTACCCACAAAAATGAACCTTACTCTTCGTTAGTACACTTCTCAAGCACGGTCGCCATTTTGACTACTGAAACCGGGCTCTGAACATGCGCATGCGCGTCTGCTACCTATACCATCATAAAGCTGGACTGTGCTGTTACCTGGTGATGCACATAGAAAACCTTTTACGTCCGTTACAGATGTTTTACTGCTATTTGTGACCTATTTACTGACTCGCGCGTGTACATTAGTGGGATATCAATATGTTTAATATAAATACAACCAAGGTGTAATAAGAATATAAATTTTCAGCAGTAATGAGAAGGAAAATGACAGACATTCAGATAAGATAAAGATATTTCCGTTTAACCTGTGATAACGTAAGCATCAGACATACCTCATGAAGATAAGTGTTTAGTTTAAATTCGCAGGGCAATGAATTTGCGTGTGTGTTTCGTGAATGTTCTATGAAGGATAAACGCTACTAGGAACACTGACCACGGCTTGTTCAGACTCAAATAACATGGAGGGGGAACAACCAAGAAGACCCGAGGCACAGTTGCGAACATACATGGGAAGCACGTGATCTTGATGACGTGGTTCAGGACAGATTACGGTCTGGCTAATTTGTGATGACGGTGGTGAAACGCGTAGTGGATCTGGAGGGGGGTCCACTCAGCTTCGTGAGGATAATTGAGGAGCTATATGAAGGAAATAGCGACTCCGGTCTAGAAAACCGAGATTAACGGCCGTGGGGATCCGTTGCGCTGACGACGTGACACCCTCTATCCGCTGAAGTTGCCACTAACTTCGCCGATAAGCGGCGGTCGCTCGGTCGGTATAGTTTGCTTGCGGACTACAGACCACGGAGTTTTTTTTCTGTGAATGAATATAGACGGGGTTTGGATTGCTGATTTGATTTCTTGCACACTTTGATAAAGCGTAAGACGATATTTTACAGCTCACTGTTACACACTAGTGTCCACAAGCACGTTTTCGCAGTCGTCGCTTGGTAGCGGCTTCCAACAGCGGACGTTCCTCTTTCTCTGGGTTCCGGAGCTGTCCCGAGCCTCAGCTACCAGCTTCTCACAGCAACGGCTCACAGTTTGTCAACCGTATCAGCCCTGTGACTGCTCACTTCCCTCCGCTTCTCTATCTCAACTCGGTCTGTTTAATGATGCAGCATCGAAGCGGACAATATAGAAAACACAGCGTCTAACAGTACTTCGATTCTTGCGCGCGCGCGCCTCTGCCTAGCAACGGCTGCAGGTCGCGCGCAACGGGTGTATACGTCACAATGTTCTGTCTTAGTGAATTTTCTCCCTCGTACGGAAAAGGCCCCAACATTTTTAAATCGGAGTTGATATGAACTTAGGCCGTGCCATAGCTCACCGCGTCGGTCCGGGTTCGAGTCCAGGTCAGGTCATATTGGATTTGTGGTGGACAAAATGACACGGGTAGATTTTCTCTGAGTACTACAAAATCCCCTGCCAATTCTCATTCCACCGACTGCTCCACATTCAACGTCTATCATTCGGGGCTGCTACAATAGGCCGGTTAGTGGCCGACTTACCAAGTGGACTCAGTCTCACCCCACCACAAGAAACTAAAAAAGAAAACTAGCATGAACTTGAGCGTGGTAAACAACCACCAGCAAAGCGTACAATACGGATGTTAGTGAAAAATTTCCAAGAAACTGACAGCTTTTTAACACAGCCTGCAGACCGTAGCAGAATGACAGGTGTACTGTATGTCGCCTTGATGGAATTTTGAGAACGTTTTGAAAGCCTCCAAAGAATGCAGGAAAGTAGTGGCAAAGAAACTGGAAGGCAAATGAACTTTCTCTCTTCTCGGTAACATCAGGCTATTGTTTTGCACAAGACAATGTTGTGTTAGAATGAAATGTTTTCGACTGGTGCAGTCCTTGGGGGTTTCCTTATGCTTTACGTTCTCCACATCTCGAATTTCCAGACGTATAAGAAAGCACATATTTTAGTGGGCCTGTAACAAGAAATTTACAGGACTGCGCCATATGATACCGTTTGAAACATACAAAAACACCGTGGTTTTAGTCCGCAGGCGAACTATACCGACCGAGCGACCGCCGCTTGTCGGCAAAGTTACTGCCAACTTTTGCGGATAGAGGGTATCGCCTGGTCAGCGCAGCGAATCCCCACGGCCGTTAATTTCGGTTTTCTACACCGGAGTCGCTATTTCCTTGAAATAGCTCCTCAATTATCCTCACCAGACTGAGTGGACCCCGTTCCAGACCCACTACTTCTCAGACAAAATGTGATAGCGCCGGGAATCGAAACCGGACCTGTGGGTCTGTAGCGAGGAACTCTGACCACTAGACCACATTGGCGGTCTCATGATAGTAATTGAAATTAAAACAAAAATTGTTACGAAGTTTCAAGCGAAACAAGTTGCATTAATTATCCACGTGTTTGCCTTATTTCTCAATACTTCACCTCCATCGCTTCATGAACTCCATTACGCCATCATGAACATATTCTTGTTTGTCTGTCAACCAGTTTTGCACTGCACACTGCGCCTCCTTCTCAGTACAAAAGTATATTTCACCGAGTGCAGTTTTCTAAGGTTCAGAGGTATGAAAGTCTCTCTGGTTCTGAAGCCACATGAATAATGTGGTTGGGGAGGACCTTTGGGCGGTTCTTCAAAGGTTAAACTAATCGCTAGAGAAGCATTTGCACTCTGAAAACAGACAGCCTTGAAGAAGAAGCCTCATAGCTTTGTCATAATGACTGGCTTCAGATTGTCGTTCAGGAACTTAGTATGGTTCATAGTGCGTTATGCAGAAAGTCTATCACTGTGACGCCGTTCGTGTTCCAGAGCAATCAGCGTGACAATTCGAACTGATGGTGGTACCCGAAGCTTTCTGGGCTTCAGCGATGAAAGCTGACGTGATTCTTTGCTAGCTAGTTCCTTTGGCTTCAAGCAGGAAGTGTTGGAACCATGACTCGTCGTCCTCCGCTTCAAAGGGTCATCAATGCCCTTCATGTGTTGATGGTGCGCATGCGTTTAAGGTCAGCTCAAAATAGAAAGAAAGTAGTGATTTTTGAAAGCGTATTATAAAACAGTAAATATTTTCATTGCAAGTAGTTACTATAGGATTCAGCGGCCTCCGTAGTCTAGGGGTAACGTTCCCACCTCGTGACTCAAGGTACGCGAGTTCAAACCCCTCCTCCGGGAGGGACTTTAAGCCGTGGGTCCCGTGTCGTAGCTTTATGGCACGTAAAAGAACCTCATGTCTCAAGGGGACCTCTGAGCCAAATGCAGGACATTTCCCGCCCAACAGTAGTCTCTAACGTCTCTGGTAGAGGGGGGAAGCATCGAGATACCACTGAGCCAGTAGAGGCCGAACTCGCTGGCTGAGTCGGGACTGATGGCGCGCACCAGTACCGGTAGGGTATAGAGACTGGTAGACTATCACAAGAGGATGCACAATGGACCAATACTGGTCTAAGTGCATGGGGAGACCCACCCTTTTCAATAACAATAACAACAACAACAACAACAACAACAAGTATAGGATTCTGACGATGGTGTATAACACACAGAGATATTGGTCCAGTGATTGAGGCTAGCTCTAAGGGACCCAACAGAATAGGTGTTTTCCCTCACCTGAGGACGGAAACATCCAGTTTCCGAAACGTCGTGTTTTTCTTCGTAATCTTAAACCAGGACGATGGATAAAGTCCGAAAACCCAATATTTTCATTGCAGTTATTGAAATAGGGCTATTTTTAATTTCAGAACCTGGTTATAGTCACATTAATGAAGGCCTATAACATCCGTGCTTCTCACCGCGTACATGGTTGGACTCATATCCTGCCGAAATGTCCTTTTCGTCGTTATATGTAACCCAGTTCTTGCGGATGTTACCCAGTAGCCCACTGTTGCGTCAATGTTGTCAACCTTCCGTTCAGTAGTTAGGCTCAACTATGTGTTACACGTGTAAGAGAGAAAAACTGGTTAGACGTGTTAACAGGTTGTGTTAAGATAACACTCTGCGGATTATCTTTGCTTGTTGGCATCTTTTTGTTCCGTCTCCTGCAGGTGGCGTGGAATGCCCTTCCCTGCCAAGCATCCAAGTTAAGCACGTGTAATATACTTTATTCCGTGGGTAAAGTCCGTTTACGAATCAGGGTACCCCATGCATTGTGTAGGGAAATCCATTTTATGTACACAGTTTCAAAATTTCCCGTTGGTGTATAAATATGTTAAAAGTAAAATCTGGTCTTTCTGATGATGGTATAATGGTCTTCATGAGCAACTGACAGTAAAGCACCCTCGTCCCCATGTTGTACTGTCAACTGTTGTGCCAGTATTGCCAGCCCAAGCCAGTAGGTCAAATGTAAAGGCAAAGAAGGTGAAGCTATCCCTGTAACAGGCCGTGGAGGCCCATAAGGTTGTGAGACGTCGAGGCTCCCACATTTTCTCTAGACAGTCGGCTCGCAGATGGCGGTGAGGTTGTTAGCATTACGCGCCGGCCATCTTTTACCCCCATAGAGCTAGAGTATGTTTTAATTCGTGTGTGCCGTTCATTCTAGTAGTATTCCTGCTTATGATTGTTTCAAACCGTTTGTTTATAAGGCAATTGAAGGGGAGTGGGTACATTAAACAAATTATTTCTAGTATAAATATTCTTTTAATGTGGATTCCTCTCTGAAAGTTAAAGTCATAAAAACGTATAAAAGGTAAAGCTATCCTTGTAACAGTCCGTGAAGGCCCATAGCATTGTGAGACGTTGAGGTTCTCACATAGGCTCACAGATGGCGGTGAGGTTGTTAGCCTTACGCGCCGACCGCCCTTTACCCCGCAGGAAGATTCATGATACTAATTTCTGTTAGAGGCTATGTCAGACCCAGGGCCATAATGCACCTGGAAAGGATTAGGTCAATTAAATTCAGTGATCTCGTCGGGGATGGAACGTGCGACCTTCCGGCTTGTAGTATAGCGCCTCTCAACCAACTATGCTACCACATGCCGCAGTTGAAGTCATATTTGAAAAGAAAATAAAAGTACCAGAAGTAAGAAGGTTTAATTAAACATTTCACAATAACTTAAGTATATAGGAAGAATTTTGTTTAATAGTGAAACGTGTTACGAAAGTTGCCCTGCCAAGCAAACTCGCCCCTAGATTATTCTTTTGAGGGTACATGGAGGAACTGCTTCACAAACAAAGAACCGACGATAGAAGTGCACTCCTCCGAAGAATTTTGAACCCTGCAGGTGACACTCCACCCCCCCCCTCCACATTCTTGAAGATGTAACCACTTCAGTAATACGTGGTACATCCAGATCACAGGCGAACACTTTTAGGCTGAAAACCCACTGACGCGACTAGTCGCGCGGCTAGCCGCTCTTTTTCGCGCGCGTCCGTTAGTTGTACATATGTATTAGGCGTGCGACAGCTCTGTCGCCTGTGTGCCGCTTTCCAAAACTCAACTGCGCGCGGCTCATAAAAGCTATACAAATAACGGCCGCGAGCGACAACACACTACAAACCGCGCGCGGCTTGTCGCGTCATTGGGTCCCTAGCCTTAAACAGTTGTCATCATCATCAGCAGCAGCAGCAGCAGCAGCAGCAGCAATCTGTCAGACGACAGGTCCACAGTCTCTTCCAAAACAATTCCTCCACTTAATGCGATCTTGAGCTTTCTCCTTCAAATGACAGTATCCTCTTCTGTCCCCAAGGTCATCCAGCATCTTCTTACGTCTTCTTCCTCGTCTTCTTGTCACTTCTATCCGCCCCTCTATCTTTCCTTCAATAACTTCTTTTAGAAGGCAGTTTCTGCGTAAAACATGACCAATCTAATTAGCCTTCCGTTTCTCTGCTCACTGACTCTAATTAACACTTCTTCATTTCTCACATAATCGGTCAAACTGATAGACAGTTGTAATAATACATAATGCTCAAACCTGCATTCAAGATGCCTAAATATTCCCATTACAGTTTCTTATTTTAGGTATATCTTTAGCTTACTTTTAAACTGCAATAACTGCTTAAACTTTCCGCTTTTCACCTATGTGAAGATGATTTTTTCCCCCCTTAAATCATTTGATTAATATCTGTGGTCTAGTGGGCAGAGTTCTCGGCTACAGATCCCTAGGTCTGGGTTCGATTTCCGGCGCTACAAGATTTTCTGAGAAGTACTGGGTCGGGAACGGGGTCTACTCAGCCTCGTGAGGATAATTGAGGAGCTTATTTCGAGGAAATAGCGGTTCCGGTCTAGAAAACCGAGATTAACGGCAGCGAGGATCCGTTGCGCTAACCACGCGACACCTTCTATCCGCTAAAGTTGGCACTAACTTCGCCTACAAACAGCGGTCGCTCAGTCGGTGTAATTCGCTTGCAGACTAAAACCACGGAGTTTTTTTTTTCTGACGAGTTGTGGCGAACTTCCGCAGAATCGTCATATATATAACTGCCCCGTTACTCTGGAATTATTTTCGTCATAACCGTATGAAGTTCCGTCCTGTAATTACTGCCTTTGTTCCCCAGTACCTGCTTAGTGAATGTGGACGTATTCCTATTGTCCTTAATATCCTGCTTATCCATGGTTTTATATTGTGCCCTGTTCGACCTACGTATGTGTTTGAACATAAAAGTGGACACTTCAGTCTGTAAAATCCAGTTAAATTCCATTTATCCGTCGCTTTCGTATTATAGGATCCGTCGCAGCATGCCGCTTTGTTTGTCAATTGTTTCGAGACTTGTATTTCTCTAAATATTGATCATACTTTGTATATTTAACTGAAACGTAGGAATATTGCCTGCCATTTTCTGTTCATGTTCTCCGTATCAAAGTTAGTCAAGTATTTTATTGTTGTATTTTGTTTTAGGAACTCTTCACGAAGTGAAATAAGTTCGCCTTATGTGGAACTTACGTCGGTCCGTCTGTAACCCAGTAGCAGCCCTTAAACCGTTGGGTCATTTTTTTTTTATTATCGTTAGACATTGGAGACTTTCACTAAAGGTTGTCGGGAAATTCCAATTTTCAGATTTAATGGCCCATATTATTATTATTATTATTATTATTATTATTATTACTGTTATTATTATTATTATTATTATTATTATTATTATTATTTTAACAGTAAATGGGGTTTTACCCGGTGACAGTGGTACTACAATAAGACACAACACCGGAACTGCTATTTCCTTGAAATAGACCCTCAATTATCCTCACGAGGCTGAGTGAACCCCGTTCCAGACCCACTACTTCTCAGAAAATCTGGTTATAAGTAATTCAGATTGTGAATTCCTTTACAGAAGGCTATAGATTGCACAGATTCTGTTGTAATTCGATGGGGTTGCATTTTTATGCTATGAAATATAAATGATGCTTGTTTTACCTAAAGGCTACAGTTAGTGTTTTTTTTTAACCGATCTCCATCAAGGTGCAAAGTGCAAAGAACGCCTTTGAGAATTTTGTGTAGACCTTCTACATTGTCGAATGCACACCTTCCCGTGGGGTTTGGTTCAGCGTGTCCAGTTTAGTGCGTTCCGTCCGAACTAGATTTAATATAATTGTACTGGAATTCCAGTAGGATGGTCGACATCCTTGAATTTGATAATGCGCAACAGAAGATGCCTATTTCCTAGTTATTGTACGATGATTTCAGCCAAATGTGTATCAAGACCCTCGATTACCGATTACTTCTCATCGTAACCGCCCCGCCCCCCAAAGAAACAACTTTCCCCGCCGATTTTCCAAACAAATCCGTACTTGACTCTCGTCTCATTTAGCGGTCGAACCGCAAAGAAAGGCGTAGGGCTCGTAGGGCTGAGCCCTTCTTGAGGAGCCGCCAAATCTGCAGCTACTCAAGAAGCTCCCAGCATTTTATGGAACCCGAAGGTTCATTACCGCGTTCACAAGAGCCCTACACTGGTCCCTATCCCGAGACAGATCAATCCAATCCATATCCCGTCCCATATCTCTGCGATCCATTTTAATATTGTCCACACACCTACGCTTTGGTCTTCCCAGTGGTCTCTTTCCTTCTGGCTTTCCCTCCAATATCATATGCATTCTTTTTCGCCCCCCATCCGTGCTACATGCCCTCAACATCTCGTCCTCCTTGTCTTGATCATTCTTATTTTACTTGCAGAAGAGTACAAGTTATGAAGGTCCTCATTATGCAGTTTTCTCCAACCTCCTGTCACTTCATCCCTCTTCGGTCCAAATATTCTGCTCAGCACCCTGTTCTCAGACACCCTCAGTCTGTGTTCCTCCTTTAATGTCAGAGACCAAGTTGCTTCACTGGTATGTTGACTCTTTTAATGTTAATAAAATGATATCTAAAAGTGAATAGGCACGGCCACCGTGGGGTTGAGAAGGGAAGGAAGAGATAGGACGCAGATCACGCATTGCGCGCATGACGAGTAGAAGGATGTGAGATTCATCCTGATACTTAGGCATCACGCTGCAAACTGTTAGCAAAACAAGGAGAATGTAAACAAAAGGTCAGTTTCGGCTGTTAAAGCAGGCCTGAAACTGATAAGGAAACAATTGACGGAGCGAAATGGGCAACGTTGGAAGGTGGTAGAAGCAACTTAACCTCGAAGTTCGCTGCATCGCGTCTGTTGTGCGTACTGACAAAGGGAATCTTCGTAATCGAGGAACCAGGGTCCGTGTTTCTACTGCCAGCTACCGGGTCACCAGACACACTTCTGAACAGGAGAAAAAAGCGAGAAGCTGTATGGGCCGAGTTCTGTGGCTGGCAACACACCACAGAGTGGGTAGAAGGAAACACTGCCGCACCCCCCTCCCCCGAGAATTGTTTTTTCGTATCGTGTTGGAGAGTATGTGAGTTAGATACCTGATCACAGCACGCAGGAGAAGAGCGCGGTCATTGATTGATCTCGGAAAAGAACCATCATATAGTGACTATAGACGGGGTTTGGATTAGAGATTGGATTTATTGACCACTTTTATACACCACTCGTGACTACACTTAATTATAACACCATTGCTGATCTACATACTTTACAAATCTCTACAGGACACAAAAAAATCTTATGTCTTCACTAGTCGTGTCCTGGTAACGGATTTTAACACTGTCCTCCGCTGACGTCCTTATCCCAGAACTGAACTGAACCTCTGACTTTGCAGATCATTGACACACGCGGACTTATGCCCTCAATCTGAATTACGCACCCTAAATATCACGCATAAAGTCTTCTGTTCACAGCCGGACTTTTCAATCGAGCATTCTTGCAACTAATTCACCGCCATTTCACACCAACCTCCATGTCTTCTCTTCACCACCTGACTCCCGTACAGAACTGTTTACTCAGCTGAATTTGTACCTTGCGTATAACATCTCAGCACGGACCACACAGAAACACACCGTTTCCATTTTTATAATCCAACTGTTGCATTATTAAGAATCTGCTACCTAGCAATGGGGATGTGTTTGCCGAGCCGTTGACCAGAAGCTGCTCTGGTATATCCGCCCATCTCGTGGTCGTTGCGCAACAGTGGTTCTACACGCTATAATTTATATAGTGCGCTAACTTAAAGGGAAGTGTGGTTCGCTACAATCGAAATGCCGTCCACTCTTCGCGAAAAACTCGAAAGTGTGTCATATTTTCTCTCAGGTATAAAATATGGACGATGGTATAAGCTTTTCTGCCCCTCTCGCAGTAAAAGCAAAAGTTAAGTCTAGGCACATACGGCGATTCCTCAAGAGTCATATACGGTGTGTGTGCCCGAGAGACGGGGTTGTTTCTGTTCGCGATACCAGAAGGGAAATTATTGTCTTTGGGCTAACGGATCCCACATGAAATGTACCTTCCAATAAATGTGTGTATGAAATCACAGAACAAATCGTGAAAACTCGCAGAGAAACACGTGGTTACGTTGACAGTTGAAGTGACACAGCGATAGGCGAAACGGCTGTTGCGCAGTGAATGTCATACATTAACGTCAGAATGGGGTAATATTGTCGTATTGAAATCATGGCGCTTGCACCACGAGAAGATGCCAATAGAAATGGAAAGCTGGAGAAACTAGTTATTGTATGAGTAGATGCTAAAGGGTTCTGGCGATGGTGTCGAACAGAATTACTGGGATTTTGGACTTCCTCCATCGGCCGGTATTCTAAAGACTAGAAAACACGACGTTACGGAAACTGGGTCTGTTTACTTCCTCAGTTAAGGAGGAACACACTCAGTTCGGTCCCCTAGAAAGAGCTAACCTCGAACTGGGTCTGTTTCTGTCCTCAGATGAGTGGGAATACACTCAGTTGTGTCCCTTAGAAAGAGTTAACCTCGAACTGGGTCTATTTCCATCCTCAGGTGAGAATGGAGACACCTACTCAGTTGGGTCCCTTAGAAAGAGTTAACCTCGAACTGTGTCTCTTTCCGTCCTCAGGTGAGAAGGGAGACATCTACTCAGTTGGGTCTCTTAGAAGGAGATAACCAAGAACTGGGTCTGTTTCCGTCCTCAGGTGAGAGGGGAGACATTACTCAGTTGGGTCCTTTAGAAAGAGCTAACCTCGAACTGGGTCTGTTTCCATCCTCAGGTGAGAAGGGAGACACCTACTCAGTTGGGTCCCTTACAAAGAGCTAACCTCAATCACTGGAGAGTTGGAGGTTAGCTCGGAGGGACCCAACTGAGTAGGTGTCTTCTCACCCCTCACCTGAGGACGCAAACAGATCCAGTTTCCGAAACGTCGTATTTTCTAGTCTCTAGAATACCGGACGATGAAAAAAGTCCAAAAACCCAGTAATTCTGAGTATTTATTGTATGATTTCGGCTTTCGGTAATATACTGTTTAGAATGTTAAAGATTTTCTACCACGTTTCAGCAAACATTGCAGTTGTTAATGTCTTTGGCTTCCTCATCCTACCCGTGTTGTCTATCGAACCCTGTTTGTGCTGTTGACCAAACTGTGGCGGACATTAAGGCTCCGGCTTTCTTACACATCTCCTCTCTGGAAGAAGAGCCCAGTGCAACATGTGCTACACGTAGCGAGGGTAGTTTCATTGTGGTTTCTTGGGGTGGGGTGAGACTGAAGTCCACTCGGTACGTCGGCCACTAACTAGCCTATTGGTGGACGATTGTGGAGCAGCAGGAGGAATGAGAATTGGCACTCGGAGAAAACCTACCACAGTGGCACTTTGTCACTTTGTCCACCACATGACCTGACCTGGGCTTCAACCTGGAAAGCCGCTCTGTGATTAACCGCCTGAGTGATGATGGCGCGGCTTCAAATTTGGGGGGGGGGTTAGAATTGCCGCCGTTGCTATTGGTACATATAATCATAAATGTTGTATAAAAACAAAAATATTCCGTGGCCTGTAGTCCGCAAGCGAAGTATACCGACCGAACGACCGCCGCTTATCGGCGAAGTGCCAACTTTAGTAGATAGAAGGTGTGGCGTGGTCAGCGCAACGGATCCCCACGGCCGTTAATCTCGGTTTTCTAGACCGGAGCCGCTATTTGCTTGAAATAGTTCCTCAATTATCCTCACGAGGCTGAGTGGACCCCGTTCCAGAGGCACTACTCAGAAAATCTGGCAGCGTCGGGAATCGAACCCGGACGTCTGGATCTGTAGCCAGGAACTCTGTCCACTAAACAACAGAGGCCTTTAAATGATAACATAAGCAGAATGTAAAAAAAAATATTACACGAATGGGAGTCTGGAAGTTAGAAAACTGATTTCCGATATCGTTACGGCCCTGCCCACAGTAAATGCCGACCTGTTGGTGCGGAAACCGTCCATTGTTTCCGTGTGTACATGGGTTAAAAACCGCGGGCATATGCAGCTGAATACCCTGTTGACGAGGCATTGCTGTTACAGCCTACGTTCGCGTTGGAAACGGAGTATAATTACATTCTTGCAGCCTCTTTATGCTTACCATGTTATCGACCAGCGTCATGGGGGTTAAGCTTACCTATTTAAATATCCATTATTTTATATTTAAAAAAAGACAATGTAGAGAACCTAAATTGTTTTTTAAATTATTAGCAAAAGAAGCGATTTTCTGCGCTAGAGATGTGTGTTTTATATTCCGAAACGTCTGAACGACAGGCTTTTGAAATATCAGAATGGCTTTAACACTTTAAGAAACTCCTTAAGCCGTACACGGATGTCAGTGTTCAGAAACCGCGTTATATGCTTGTTAAGAATTCGAGTTGTACTGTTCTGCTTATTTACTCACCACCCTGTAAGGATAGGGGCACGCGGTAGCTTTGTTGAGTCACTATGCTACAAGCCGGAAGGTCGCACCTTTGAATCCCGATGAGGTGGATATTTACAGTTGACCTAATCCTTCCACACGTAATATAGCCCTGGGATCTACTCAGCCTCTTAACAGAAATGAGTACCAGGAATCTTCCTGCGGGGTAAAGGGCGGCCGGCGCTTAAAGCTAACAAACTTACCGCTATCTATGAGCCGATTGTCTTAGAGAAAATGTGGGAACCTCGACGTCTCACAACCCTCTGAGCCTTCACGACCTGTTACAGGGATAGTTTTACGTTTTATTACATTTTAACCTGTAAAGATGGGTGAAATGGGAGGTATAGCTCCACGCATTCCACTGTTTAGCCGCGTCATATCTGGGGAAGAGGCCCTCGGTGCCCGTTGGATGGACTTATGAATTGGCATGGACGTGGAGGCGAACAATTTCTGCCCGTGTCTAGAATCGCACCCAGACTGTTGAGCTCGTGGTGCAGTGCTATACTGACAGCTATGCCGGTGCGTGTTCTCGCTGTATCAGTTACTTGACGTAGGTGGAACGTCATAGAGGCAGGAGCACTCAGAGAGAAGCAAGCACCAAACATTTCGTTTCGCATTTTGAGCTCATATCAGAATTCGCGAGGATTGCTCTCCCTTGTTTTAAGCGTTTCTTTTGAAGCTACGGAATAGAGCCACATGTGGACTACCGTGTACAGAATAGAATGATGATTCATGTAATGAAATAACAAACAACAAAACAAAACTGCATAATGAGGAGCGTCATAACTTACACTCTACTCCAAGTATAATTATAATGGTCAAGTCAAGGAGGATGATATGGACAGAGCGTGTAGCACGAATGGGAGAGACGAGGAATGAATATAGGATATTGGTGGGAAAGCCAGAAGGAAAGAGACCACTGGGAAGATCAATACTTAATTCGCTTAGTGGGGGGTGGAGTCCAGCTGGGTCCACTAGCCACGGCGGCCACTGATTGGGCTATTGTAGCTTGCCCTGGGTGATTATGAGGATGGAGAATTTGGTGGAATGAAAATTGGCAGGGGTAACCGAAGTACTCGAAGAAAACCCGACCCAGCGCCACTTTGTCCACCACAAATCCCACTTGACCAGAGACTAACACGTAGGTGGGTGGACAATATTAAAATGGATCTTAGAGAGATATGATGGGATGGTATGTACTGGATTGAGCTGGCTCAGGATAGAGGCCAGTTGAAAGTTCTTGTGAACTGAGGACATTAGCCTGTGTGTGTGTTAGTGATCTCTATGTAGTTATAAATTCATTCACACCCCTAAATATTGGCAGTATGTTGCTTGACACTTGTTTGTTTTGTCATTGTTATTACGTTTTGACCCTGTGATAAGTTCTCCCCCCCATTTCCGTCCACCACGGGCATAACTACCCTTCCATTACATAACGAGGCATAAAGATGCCTTACTGAGCAGTCTCGCTTAATGGTAACAGTTTAGAATAGCTTTCGAAGAGTGCTCGGTTTAAATTTCTACCTTCACACCAGCTATCTTCACTGAGAATTTTCATGGGTTTCTTCTGTACCTCCAGAAAAATTCCGGGGTAGTTTGTAGTATTTAGGTGGACAATTTGTGCCACTCTTTTCCAATTCATCACTCATCAGTCATCCTCTGGACTCTCTGTAATCTGAGATATGGTCATAAGGGAAACAAAATATGTTAGCAGAAATGCGGAATAAAACTGACAGTTCATTAAATTCGTTCAACGGAATCACGTTACCGTGAAGCATAATCAGTGCGGTATAAAATATTGGTAATAAAGTGGAACTCTATCTAATCCGTGTTACAGCTGGAGTGAGTGAGTAATCAGACCTACAAAGAGCTTCTATATTTAGCGTTGCCGGTAAACCGCCGTCTGTTCGAACTCGTGTATTGGTGATATAGATCTATATATCTTGACACCAAGGCAGCAGTGGTATCAGAAACGTCAGGACATTTCCTGTGATTAAAGCTGCTCAAAGTAAAAAGGTAAAGCTCTGTAACAGGCAATGGAGGCACATAGAGTTGTGAGACGTCGAGGCTCTCATATTTTCTAGACAATTGGCTCACAGATGGCGGTGAGGTTGTCAGCGGTACTCATCTCTGTTAAAAGCTGCGTCGACTCCAGGACCATAGTGCGGCTGGAAGGATTAGGTAAATTGAAAAAAATAATGACCTCATCGGGAATCCAACCCACGACCTTCCGGTTTGTGGAATAATGCATCAACTACGCTACCGCGTGCACCCAAAGCTGCCCAAGTCTTCAATAAATGTGTGACTAACAACAAAGTAACATGGGGATAAGGTAGAAAGATAAAATTGTCCCTGTGCTTAATTAAGCACTGTGCCATGAACACGTATGGGGAAGAGGATGTATAGATCGAGATTTTCTTCACTTCGGCACTAGCTAGAGGCGAGTGGTTAGCTTCACGCTCCGGCCGTTTTACCTTTGGGGAAAGAGCCCCCCCGGTACTCATTGGATAGGAGGCTGGGTGGGCCCTGGAGCCGGTTTGCACGACGTGGAGACAGTTCTTAACAATACCGGGACTCAAACTCACACCCCTCATTCATCGAGCCCGTAGCCAGTCGCTATACCGACTGCGCTATTCCGGCTCCTAAGCATAGGAATACGGGTTGAAAATAACTTCAGTGGAGGGTTACGAAGCAATATACTCCTGATTATATGTTTAATTTGTACAGAAGCGTGAATTTAAGAAAGGCTGCGAACAGAATTAACTTAGCAATGCTGAGAATGGTGATACACCTACATGATTCCCACAGTATTTTGCATAGTTGGCAAAACTGTATGATCAGGTATTAAATATACACAAGGACCCAAAAATGTATACACACTTAAACATATAAAATATTTGCTTAAATAATTTATTGAAGTACAGTAGAACTTGGTTATAACGTCATCAAAGGGACCTAAAAATAGTGTCGTTATAAACGAATGTCGTTGTAACCGAAATGGGCACTTCCACAGTAGCCTTATGTTAGTCACGTAAAAATCTACCAAAAACCGAGTTAAAATGTTGCATTTTTTAGTGAAATACGTAGTTAAGTACAGACTAACGTAACATTAACGTGGAATTGCCCAAATGTGTAATATCAAAGACATATTACAGCGCTTTTCACTGACAAAACACACCGCACTAATACTGTATATTAAAGGTAGGCCTACTCACCAAATTACAGTAGATTACATCAATTGTTGTGCCTTACTGTACCTAGATACGAGTACAGTAATCAGTTATCTTCATCTGTTTCCTGTTACTTGCCCAATACACACTTTCTAAATTACGTTCAATGTCCATATCAGAGAAATTCAGGAATGAAAATGACGTTACATACGAGGTTGATGCATTTGTGCATGTCGTACTAAGCAAGGTATAAAAACAGTTGCTTTATGAGGAATTAGTTCGTACCATTGAATATCTGACGCAATAGACAAGGTGTCGCAGAAACCGATGTTGCTATAACCAAGTTTTACTGTATATTGAACATTTAAAAATATCCAAGGATAACCTCTAATAAAGTCAGAAGATATGCCAATGAATTGTTTAAGCAGATATTTTATACGGACCGTGTCTGTGGTCTAGTGGTCAAGAATTCCTGGCTACACATCCAGAGGCCCCGTGTTCGATTCCCGGCGCTACCACATTTTATGTGAAGTAATGGGTATAGAACGGGGTCCACTCAGCCTCGTGAGTATAACTGAGGAGCTATTTCAAGGAAATAGCGGCTCCGGTCCAGAAAACCCAAAATAACGGCCGTGAGGATCCGTTGCGCTGACCACGCGACACCCTCTATCCGCAAAAGTTGGCACTAACTCCGCCGGTCGATATAGTTCGCTTGCGGACTAGTGGCCACGGAGTTTTATTTTTGGTTTGTTTGTATGTGTGCATTTGTTTGCGGCCCTCAGTATGTGCGATTTTACGATAATATGCAGATTATGCTTCTTTACAGCTGAGTCGTTCCTATGCGCGCCTTCAATTTTTGAGATTGAACTTTCTGTTGAAAAGTTAAAAGGTATATAAAGCGGCTGGTATCGACCAAATTCCTTTTCAGTCCAAATTGGAAAAAAAAAAAATCTGTTATTACTTGATTTTAGGCTTTCACGATGGTTAGTTACTGATGCTAATACCGTTCTTGGCTTGTTACACGGAGTGGTAACCTTTGCGGTGTAACAACCCACGGACATAGCACAGATCTTTTTTTTATTGCTAGTGGGGTGAGACTAAGTCCCTTGTACTGCGGCCACTTCTGGCCTATTGTACCAGCCCCAGATGATAGGTGAGGGTGATTGTGGAGCAATTGGTGGAATGAAGATTGGCAGGGAAAACCGAAGTACTCGGAGGAAACCTGCCCCAGCGCCACTTTGTTCACCACAAATCCCACTTGACCAGACCCGGGATTGAACCTGGGCCGCCGCGGTGGGAAGCCAGCGACTAACCGCTTGAGCTATGGCTGTGGCAGGGTTAACTGCCTATGAAAACGCAGTTATTGATTATTACTTTGCAGCAGAGCAGCTACTGATCGGATAATCTGCATTAGTCACATACTGAACGAATCTTGTCACTTTTTATAAGTTTTTGTTTAAAAAAAATTGCACTTACAGTGTAGACATTTTAACTGATATGTGTGTATCATATGAGGATGACCGTTTATGGTCGAAACATGTATTACGTAGTTAGAAATAAAAAGATTAAAAAGAAACCAGAAACTTTCTTCACTGTGAGTGAAGATAAACGCCTTGAAAGATAAACGCAAACAGGATGCCCTCTTACGTAAGTTAGAAGAGGAACTGCATTTCGACACAGCGAGCTCGACAGGTTTTGAGAGATAATTTTCTACGCGAGTTGCATTGCGTGGACCTAGACCCCGATAAAGTTAATGGATCCTGGTACCAACTTTGAGATAAGGGACAACCCTTGTACGAATGCAAGACGTAAAGGTAGCAGGCAAAACAGACGAGGCGACTTCCTTCAATATGGATGTGGAGGCTGCCAGTCTTGTAGGTTTATCACCTCCAGTGAAGCCGTCACTATGAAGTCATATTTTCCGTTTCTTTCCTGCATTTGGGTATGATTTAATTGCGTTCTAAAAGAAAGTATTGTGGCATGTAGACTCGTTGCTAGGCCACAAGCGCGAAATAAGCAACTAAAAAGCCTGTTTCCATGGTAACAACTACACTGCAACAGAGGAACGGTTTTTTCTACGCGATCCATGCCGAGCAGAGCAAGTGAGAAGTCCGAGAGAGAGTGAAGAGTAGACGAGGTAAATAACCGCTGGGGATCAGGTGCGAGCTGTTACTGTGAGAAGCTGGTATCTGCGGCCGGGGACTGGTCGGGAACCCAGAGGAAGGGGAACGTCCGGCGTTGGAAGCCGCTACCAAACAACGGCAGTGGAGACGTGACTGTGAACTTTAGTGTATGTGTAATAGTGACCTGTAAGGGGTAGTCACACTGTCACGTGACAGTATTATAATTGTTTACACTTTGTTTTGACTAAAGTTTCTAATTCCTATAGCAGTAATACTAAGAATTAAATTTAATTCAATACCGTATTTATTTATGCACTTACTTAACAGCCCAGGGGTCAGTTATAAAGTAATCACGAGTGAAAAAAAAAACAACACAGACACAAACAGAAGAGAAAATATATCATTTAGACATTAGTAATTCAGTTCAGTTGTGCCAACCATTCAGCTGTGTAAACAGGTATATAATGTAATATATATAATTCTGCTTAGTTTAATAGTGATTAATAGTAATCCTAATAATGCTTTCATTCGGTTTATTAAAGTGCTTTCCGACAGCAGTGACACACAACACGCAAACACTTCAGGTTGTCCCCTCACAATACTGCCACTAACATCCATCCGGTCTGGTTGATTGATGAATATGTTAAAATCCATCGTAACGTTTTATTTATGCCTCCTAAGGCCCCTAGAATTACCTACACTATGATAATTGTTAGGGGTAAGGGGTTTGTTCTTATTAGATATCGTTACTATCAATAAACTGTTTGTTCATCTGAGTCCAAACCGGGATGGTGACTGGTTGCGGGCTAGACGACCGAGGGGTCGGGTTTCGAGTCCCGGTTGGGTCAATTTTCTCCATTCAGACCATCTCTAGGGCCCACCCACTTCCTATCCAATGGGTATTGGGGTTAAAGCAGCATGGAGGTGAAGCTGAGCACTCACCTTCAACTAGTGCCGAGGTCAAGAAAATGTGGATCTACACATCTACTCCTCCATACTCCTTCATGACGTAATACTTAAAGCACAGGGACATCTTTACCTTTTTACTTACTAATTCCCTGTTTGGGTAAAGGTTCGGCTACACAGAGCGCTACGCTATGTTCGCTACGTACGCTGTGTACACTCTGCGACGCAGCTAACATAGGGAACATAGCGTACGTAGCGTACGGAAGTCTGTGTGGCCAGTCACATTGGCAATAAAGGGAGATATTTTTCTGTTCGTATAGCGAACATAGCGTACGTAGCGCTCTGTGTGGCCGAACCTTAAGGCTTTTGCGGAATCTTACATGCGTGTCACTTGTACGGACTGTGATGCTGTTGAAGGGAGAGGCGTAAATCGCGGAAGTGATGAACTGCCCTTTCCAATAGGAATTACTCGTTTCCCGATGTCTGCCACCCACGAATAAGCAAACACGCCGACGGATAAGATAACCCTTCCCCATATGCACGTGATGACTAGGATGTCTCGGGTTGGATAGCTTTGGGGCCCTCGGTTAAAGCTCAGGTAGGGGATACTGTATCGTGTGTTCATATGGCAGAGGAACTTGCAGTGAATATGGGAGTCCCGGAGCACCTGCAAGGGCTACACAGTCTCTTAAGGTAAGCGAGGAACGGAAAAATAACGCCGAAACAAAATAAAATTATCTGGAATGGAGCAGTTATTGTCCTACTAGTAGTTAGGTCAGTTCACAAAGAAATTGACCTCCGACGCGTTTGTATCCGTTTAAATGTTAAATTGTAATTATATATGGTATTCTTAATGTATCAGTCAACACAACAATTCCATAATAAACAAATCAGTATTAGTCGTTACATGAATATGTCACTCGTTTTTGGATGATTTACCAATATACATCCAGATCGGTGTTTTAAAATTTTTTCTTGAGTTTGCTTTATCTGTGATCTAGTGATCAGAGTTCTTTCCTACAGATATAGAGGTCCCGGGTTCGATTCCCAGCGCTACCAGATTTTCTGAGAAGTAGTGGGTCTGGAACGGGGTCCACTCAGCCTATTGAGGTGCTATTTTAAGGAAATAGCGGCTCCGGTCTAGAAAACCCGACGTTAACGGCCGTGGGGATCCGTTTCGCTGACCACGCGACACCATTTATCCGCTAAAGTTGGCACTTTTTTTTATTGCTAGTGGGGTGGAATTAAGTCCCTTGGACTGCGGTCACTTCTGGCCTATTGTACCAGCCGCAGATGATAGGTGAGGGTGATTGTGGAGCAATTGATAGAATGAAGATTGGCAGGGGAACCGAAGTACTCTGTGAAAACCCGCCCCAGCGTCACTTTGTCCACCACAAATTCCACTTGAACAGACCCGGGATCGAACCCGGGCCGCCGCGGTGGGAAGCCAGTGACTAACCGCTTGAGCTATGGCGCGGCCAAAATTGGCACTAACTTCACCGACAAGCGGCGGTCGCTCGGTCGGTAGAGTTCGCTTGCGGACTACGGGTCATGGAGTTTGTTTTATTTGTTTGCTTTATAATTTTACCTGTAAAACTCACTCATTTAGGTCCAATCGACAGAACTAATCCTTATCTCCGGAGACAGAATCCAGTCTCCGAAACGTGTTTTGAAAAATAAACAGGACGGTCTTTAGATAAAGACAGGACGATGGATAATGTCCAGAAACGTAATATTTGTTTAGTGCACCATCGTCACAAAGTTTTAGATCTTATTGCAGTTTGGCAGCTCGTGAGTTGAGTGTAACAGTAGCCCCCGTCAGAAATTCCGTGTTGTGATAAAGCTCCGAAAAATATGGGGCACAAAATCTCTGTTTCCTTATCTGTATGAGGCGATAGCTGTTTGGTTCCTAAACTTAGTGTATTGACATACTCTAAACATAGCAAACGTCATGTGAAACATTTCTTTGTCCGGCTTCGTGAAACTCTGTTGAAGATGTTTCTTCATAGCTTGCGGGTATTGGAAACAATCGATACTGTGCACAAAAATAGATCACTGCACAATGTAATTGTCAATTCATGACTTCCGGTTGCCTTTCTGTAGCCAATAGATAGGAGCACTTGCAAAAAAAGGAAATGCCTCAAAAGAGGTAGGGGGACAGTAAGGCTGAAAACCCACTGACGCGACTAGTCGCGAGCGGCTACCCGCTCTTTGTCGCGCGCGTCCGTTAGTTCTACATATTGGGCATGCGACAGCTCTGCCGCCTGTGTGCCGCGTTCTAAAACTTAACCGCACGCGGCTCATAAAAGCAATACAGATAACGGCCGCTAGCGACAACACTCGACAAACAGCGCGCGGCTTGTCGCGTCATTGGGTTTTCAGCCTTAGGCTTACTGTCGTTATTGTTTTCTTTTAATGCTAGTGGGTTGGGACTAAGTCCCTTGTACTGCGGCCACTTCTGGCCTATTGTACCTGCCCCAGATGATAGGTGAGGGTGATTGTGGAGCAATTGGTGGAATGAAGATAGGCAGGGGAAACCGAAGTACTCGGAGAAAACCCACCCCAGCGCCACTTTGTCCATCACAAATCCCACTTAACCAGACCCGGGATCGAATCCGGGCTGCCGCGATGGGAAGTCAGCGACTAACCACTTGAGCTATGGCGCGGCCCATCGTTATTGGGGTTGGAATTCGATAGCTGAAAGAGATACAGCTCTGCAAGGCCACTACATTACAAAGCGAAGAACAGTAATGGAATAGACACGTTCTGATGGCACGAGAAGGAATGTCTGGCGTGACTCAACCAGTGTGGGGGGGGGGGACAGGCGGAACGGAAAGGCCGCGGTTATGTGGTCAGTCATGACATACGCAAGAAACAGAAGAATTCTGCGCTTCTGGATTCGTTTAGGAACACCGGGAACGTTATGTATGTTGGCTCTTCATAGACTGTCTCGGAAACTCACCATTGTCTCAGCCTGCTGTAGCATGTATGACTCTGTATGATCACTAACTCCGTACCTGTAGTCCGCAGGCGAAAAACGTTAACTGATAGAAACAAACCATACCTTATCGTATATAAGATGCGAGATTCCCACGTAGGTTTTCTGGGTTATGACACCGTACAGTCTCTTAGAGGGGGCACGCGGTAGCGTAGTTTGTTGAGCACTATGCTACAAGCCGGAAGGTCGCGGGTTCAGGTCCCGATGAGGTCATTGGATTGTTTTGAGTCTACCTAATCCTTCCAGCCGCACTATGGCCCTGGGGTCGACTCAGCCTCTAACAGAAATGAGCACCAGGAATATTCTTGGGGGTAAAGGACGCCAGCGCGTATGGCTGACAATCTTACTGCCATCTATGAGCCGATTGTCTAGAAAATGTGGGAACTTCAACGTCTCACAACCCTATGGGCCTCCAGGGCCCTGTTACAGGGATACCTTTACTTTTTTTACTTACAGTCTGTTAGATGGTTACCAGCCACCTGACCTAGTCTCATAATCCAGAATATCTTATATGAATACCACGTCGCGGAAATTTTAGGTACAGCGTTTTGTCTTCAGTAGTCAGAAGCTTGTTTTTGTTTGGAAGTTAAAGGTTCTAAGGTTCCGGCAGCAAAATGTACCAGGAGGGATATTAACCCTCTATGAACTTGAGGTTCTAAGGTTCCGGTAACCTAAAAGTACAAACAAAACAAAACCTACAATAAGCGGAGTTATTAACCCTCTATAAAATGGAGATTCCAAGGTTCCGGCAGCTTAAAGTACAGTCACGTATGCAGGTAACGGGACAAGAAGTTGATGGGTTCCGGATTAGGCGAAGCTGTTTATTGGGTAAGTTTGCAATTGCAATTTCAGTCACTCTGAAATAACGTCTCCATGCAATGCGATGTCTTTCGTCTTCTGGTTCTTGGCTGAGCTGGTTTCTTCTGCTCTCAGCTCTGCTCCGTTCGCCTCTGTTCTGTTTCTGACTTGTCCTGAAATCATCTGGTCTCTTATAGTCTACTGTCGGACGGACTAGAAAACACCTTCTTGATGGGTTACGTTTCGTTGCCACGGGAACCGCCCTAGCTCTGGCTTTCATTTCCGTGGTGATGTCTGTTATGTATGCGCTGTCTCGGAAACGTGTTTAACAAGCCGTTGTCTAGTAATGGACTCCGCTCTGACTCAAGATATTCCGGCCTTTAGGCGGCAAGCCACAGTACAAACCAAACAAAAGGAACGACAAAGGGGTGTATCCACCCTCTATAAAATGGAGGGTCTAAGATTCCGGCGGATTAATTTGCAGAAACAAATGTTACGGCAAGTCTGAGCGGTATGTTGACGTTAGGATATTCCTAATAGCCAGAAAATACAGTGACGCGATAGGGCGTCCGCACACCAACCGTGTCAAGACAAGCAACAAGACATGAGACAAAAGACGCAGTATTGCTTCATTCGTGATTCGTTAGCATCATGACCGGTGTGCAGCGGTTTTCATAATCTCATTCGTTTCAACTGTGCTCCTTTCCTTGCGTCATGTCGCAGACATCGCGTCCGGCGTGCTGCCTACCATAGGAGGAGCTTCTCTGTGGCCAGTTGACAAGTCGTTCCCTGCGTGTGACAGTTGTAACAAAGACCAGAAGACTCGAATATTCCTTGGAAAGTAGGAATAGACCGATCAGAGAGTTGGCCTGACAGCGTGTATCGATCTTGGCTCATAATGCGCAGTAGCTGAAATCCCTCGCGAAGAAGCAGTCCGTGTCGGTGTGTGTCCCCTTCACATCCAGATTTCGGCACTGGCCGCGCACTTCAGCACGATGGCGCTAAATTGAACGGGATTACTTACTTACTTAATCCGTTCCTCTTATACCTTTCTGGTGTCGAGGTTGCTTTTTCCTTTTGATCATTTTACAGACGGTAGGACTCCTTAGACGAGTGAACAGCTCGTCGCAAGGCCTCTACTTAAACACAGGCCAACACAAACACAGAATAAACACAGAAACATACCAAAGATTTATGCCTTGTGTGGGATTCGAACCCACGATCCTGACTTCCGAACCAACGAAGACAGTACGTGCCTCAGACTTCTCGGCTACCATGATGTGGTTACGTTATGGAGAATAAGATATAATAAAGAGTTATACAAATTATGTAAGGAGCCAGAGATCTCAGTGACGATAAAGCTAAAAGATTGCAATGGGCTGGGCACGTACAGAGAATGGATAAGGAGCGTATCCCAAAGAACATATTATACTACAGTACAACAGGCGGTAGGAGACATGCAGAGAAACCAAGAACTAGATGGATTGATGAGCTGAAAGAAGATGCAAAGAAGTTAAGGAGCGTAAGGAACCGGAAGAGAGCAGCGCAGGGCAGAGAGGAATGGAGGGGCTTGATAAGGGAGGCCAAGGCCCGACATCGGGCTGTTGCGCCATAGAAGAAGAAGAGGAAGAAGAAGAAGAAGAAGAAGAAGAAGAAGTCTCAACCTCACACATGTGTCTTCTTATTCATCTGTCTCTTCAGCCTTTATGCATTAGGCCGTGTAGCCCGTTTCAGCTTATAATTAACTTCCAAAACAATTAATCCTCTTTTGAGACTTATTGGAGCTCCGTGGAGGGAAGATTTGTCCATTTCGAGGTCACTACCTACGAAGGACAGCACAAAACACAGAAATGAGCGCCTGTGTAATTTTATGCCCAAAGTGGGATTCGATTGCACGTACCAGCGCTTGGTCCATCACAATACGCGCCTTAGACTGCGCGGATTGTTCATTATGCACAGATAATTTGAAAGGCATGTCCGATGTGCTGTTTGGTGTGCGGACACACTGCGCATGTCCTCACCCCTGCCGGGATGTTTGGTATGTTTTCACAGTATATATCCGACTAAATACACGGATAAAATGTTGAAATAGGTCATGGCCACTTCCTGCACCGAATCTTTTAGTTAGTTCAATGACCTGTGAAACGTAAGTGTTTATTTTCATTTTACCAGTTAATTGGCACGCATTTTGGGGCCCATAGTCAGGGCACCCTGCTCATAGATCACGACAATTTCCATTCTTTAGCGGTGTGGGCTGGTGGCGCCTCCACGTGTCGTGTAGCAAGAATAAACGACATTGAGACTGACGCTGCCCCTGGTGGCAGTGTACAGACTGTTTCATATTTTTGCATTCGGTAAGAATAAAAGTCTTGAAATAGCCCTCTAGACTCGTCATTGAAGGTCATGCATCCAAACATATCGCAGTGCTTTCAGTGGCGGCTGGTTTATTCACTGTAAATGCTGTGGTCTATGTATGTTTAATGATCACGCACAGTGACTGAGGCAGATTTGCGAGGAGCCAGTCTGGGCTTGTTTTTGAGGATAAAAAGAAACTCCGTTGCCTGTAGTCCGCACGCGAACTATACCGAGCGACCGCCGCGTATCGCCGAAGTAAATTCCAACTTTCGCTGATAGAGGGTGTCACGTGCCCAGCGCAGCGGATTCCAACGGCCGTTAATCTCGGTTTTCTAGACCGGAGCCGCTATTTCCTTGAAATAGCTTCTCAGTTATCCTCACGAGGCTGAGTGGACCCCGTTCCAGACCCACTACTTCACAGAAAGTCTGGTAACGCTGGGAATCGAACCCGGGACCTCTGGATCTGTAGCCAAGAACTCTGACAACTAGACCACAGAGGCGGTCTGTTTCGAGCGTTCCGAAATTCGTCTGTAGGAGTTTGAAATGCCGCATGAGACTTAAGTTTCCGGTCGCGTGCCTAGCAAGGCATTTGTATCGATTCTGGTATTCTGACTGGGCACTATCGAGAAGTTTCAGAATTGTATTGGCCTGTGCCACAAGCAGTTCCTGTGTTGCCGTCGTAGAAAATTGTAGGACGGCCCAAATATCGGTTAACTAGTAAACTGTACACCGAAAGACATTAGAAAATTTTTAATACTTACTGAATTTACAGAAAATTTGTTCGAAATGAGAACCTCCATGTTCAGTGCGCAACTCACAACACTGTGATACCGTTCTACAAAATTGAGTGTCAGGTTTATATATGAGCATTCCCGACAATAGGAGAGAACGTTTAGGTTAACTGACCTTTATACCACTCTGTGTTTATTTTTTATTATTATTATTATTGTGGCTCTCCAGCCCTCAATTGGGCCTTGGTCGCTTTTACAGTTTCTTGAGCCTATACACAGTCGGTAGGACTCCTTGGACAGGGGATCAGCCCGTCGCAAGGCCTCTACCTACACACAGAACAACGCAAACATAGGATAAACACAATACACACATCCATGCCTTGAGTAGGATTCGAACCCACGATCACAGCGTTCGAGCGAGCAACGACCCTTGATGCGTTAGACCTCGCGGCCACTGTGATCGGAAGCCACTCTATATATTAAGTAAATAAACGGACGAAACAGGTAATGAGATAATTGAAATGTAAATACCTGTACGTACACAAACAGACATGTTTACTTATGTAATTCGTATTTCTTCAGTTAGGTGGTGTATTACTTTAGAACTGGGGGTGTGGAATGGGAAGGGTAGTGAGTATTTTCAAGGTTGGCGGGGGAGGCAGACGCAGCTGAATGTCCTGTGCTTTTATTGTTCGCTCCCTTTTTGCATATTAATGAAATAGGTTGTCGTTTATTCTTGGGACCCGAAAAAGTGGACCCTGTGATTAATTAGAGACCGCCTCTGAGGTCTAGTGGTCAGAGTTCCTGGCTACAGATCCAGAGGTCCGGGTTCGATTCCCGGCGCTACCAGATTTTCTGAGAAGTAGTGGATCTGGAACGGGGTCCACTCAGCCTTGTCAGGATAATTGATGAGCTATTTCAAGGAAATAGCGGCTCCGGTCTAGAAAACCGAAATTAACCAACGGTCGTGGGGATCTGTTGCGCTGACCACGTGACACCCTCTATCCGCTAAAGTTGACATTAACTTCTCCGAAAGGGCCGCGCCATAGCTCAAGCGGTTAGTCGCTGGCTTCCCACCGCGGCGGCCCGGGTTCAATCCCGTGTCTGGTCAAGTGGGATTTGTGGTGGACAAAGTGGTGCTGGGGCAGGTTTTCTCCGAGTACTTCGGTGTCCCCTTGCCAATCTTCATTCCACCAGTTGCTCGACAATCACCCTCACCTATCATCTGGGGCTGGTACAAGAAGCCAGAAGTGGCCGCAGTACAAGGGACTTAGTCCCACCCCACTAACAATAAAAAAAAAACTTCTGCGACAAACGGCGGTCGCTCGGTAGGTACAGTTCGCTTGCGGACTACAGGTCACGGAGTTTGTCTTGTGATTAATCATACAGCACGCCATGAGGACGTATGAGGGGGTGAATGTTTAGCTGCACACAATCTCAACCTGTTCAGTAGATGGACGTGACTGGTCAGTGTGCCATTTGAGTGGATAATTCTACATTCCGATTAATTAAGATCAATTCAAGGAGGTACGTTTTATTTCTGACCAGTTATTGTGAAAGTAAGTACTGTGTAATTGCATTCAAGATTTGAATAAAAGAGGGTAAAGCTATCCATCTAAGAGACCGTGGAGGCTCGTAAAGTTGTGAAACGTCGAGGCTCCCACATTTATAGAACATCGGCTGACAGATGGCGGTGAGTTTGTCAGCCTTACGCTCCGGCCGCCCTTTACCCCCAGGAACATTCCTGGTACCCTTTTCTGTTAGAGGATCAGTCGAGCCCAGGGTCATAGTGGGGCTGGAAGTATTAGGTTAAACGAAAAATCCATTGACCTCATTGAGAATCGAACCCGTGACCTGCTGTCTTGTAGCATAGTGCCTTAACCAACTACGCTACCGCGTAGGCCAACATTTTGAAGATCCTACAGGTTTGAGAAGTTTCGGTCTGGCCTAGATGTCTGTTTAGATAAATAGCCTAAAGGTTTATGACCGAGTCATATGTAAGTCGTTAATGGTGTTAACGGGTTTATGTTTGCATTTTAGTGGTCTTTCCGCGGAACTAATTTCATTGCAAACCATCTTGCAGATGGCGGTGGAGTCTGGTTTCTTTCGGCGAGTTTCTCTTCCAGTCAGTTGAACACACAAGACGACTCTCCAATCGAATTGAAAGCACTTCTCGATACATCCCGTTTAGTACGAGTAGTTAAAGAAGACTTGTGCCCTAAAAGAGATGGGAATTTATTATCGAGTGGTAACGCTTCCGATTTGTAATGGAGAGATCGCCAGTTCGCATCTCGTCCATATGATGGACTGTCCCCAGTTACGTTTTTGTGATTAGAGGAAGTCTATCCAAGTAGTGGGTCTGCCATGGCGTTAAGAGTTATGATCGCGTGCTCTCACATCCGTACGAACGTAACTATGATCTTGTGGTATTCTGGTTTATGGCACTGTGTAATTTTGTATGTGCACCAACGTTTCGGAGGAACATACTGCCTCCATCTTCAGGGTAGGTGATGGAGTCAGGTCGTTTTTCCGAAACGTTTGTACCCACCTACCGACCTGCACGTCGTCATAATCCAGAAGACCACAGCATGAACCGTCATGGTCATGTAAACCTCTAATTTTGACATAATAAGTGCAAGGGGGACCGCAGCGTACAGTGAGGTTGAGTCACCATGTGGGAGGTACGCAGAACATGAGAATTCCGCGTTTTGTCTCGTCACTGTCCATGACCATAGCCGCCACTGTCCGTCCTGTTAAGTATTTGTGTCGGCGCTATATTGGTGTAGTTGGCCGTAAGCCCGAATGAACAGCTGAATACACTAGGCAGTACAGACTACTTCCCGTGTTATTGTACAATATTTTCCTGCCCACATCTCAAGTCTGCTTCGCAAACTCATTAGTTCAGTTCCTATACATAACGATCATTTCAATAAGAATGCGTCATCACTGTACAAATTCTCGAAATTATAAATTGTAAAATGTTGCATTTGTATTTGAGTAGAGCAGTTGATGACCTACGAAAGGATTGCGTGTCATTTTGGCTGGTGTTCCACTGTAGCATTAGGGAATCCTTAGTTCTTTAGGTCGACCCTCGAAATGAACGAAACCGTGAACTCGAAGAAGAGGCAATGTTGAAGAAGAAGTGGCAGTAAATGTGTCCATCGAAGAGGGCGGTTTAGGTGGTGTCGTATTTTCATTAATTTTCACCGGGGGTGCAATGGTATGTGCGTAAGATGTTTATAATGTGCGACATGCATCTCAACACAGAAAAATGAAAGAAAGTGTGTGCATTCAGTGTTTATCTTCTGGCCGTGAACAGTTGACGCAGACTAGTTATTTTCAAATGTTATTGGCTGTTATCAAATTTCTTTTGAGCGTATGAAATTTATGCCAGTTTCAAAGATCCTAATTTCAAGGTTTCTGTATAGTTTGGCACCTCCTGATTCGTTGTGTTGAGGATGGCATGGCGTGTGAAGCAAAACCTTCGGTTTTCGCGTATTCAATGCGAGTGGAGTGGTTGGGTCTCGACGGACAAACTCAGATTAACAATTCTATCCGAGTGGAATGGAGGGGTGTCGATTTTAGCGACCACCGAGCTGTGTGTGAAGTCGAAGAAACCACCCCTATAGTAGGAGAGGGCAGAATATTGAGTTTAACCCCTCTGAGTGACTCGTTTGCCCACACTGCAAGATGTTTTTTGCATCTGTTGGTGTTGGCTGCACTGATATGTGTATTAGGACGTGGTGCTGGGTTCCGTGTGCTCAAAGTTCCCTTTGGCCCACACAGTTGGGAAGTAGATCCTATAATTTGCGATTGGAAAGTCTCTGATCCTCCTTCCACTCCAAATGTGCGTCCACGGCGTTCTGTTTCTGCCGGCGCAGTTCTTCAAGGGTGCGTCGAAAGAAACAGGAAGCTTGTACACTGCCGTCGAGACATTGAGACTGGTGAAGTTGTCTTGTAAGTTGATCACATTCGTATGCAACCATCAGCTGCGATTTAGTTGATTAATGCATTGGCTACTGCAAGAATATGCTGCAGCTTTGCTCGGAGCCTGTCTCACACATTGATGAATTAATTTATTTCAGATTGTCATGCAGAATAATGTGTACTAAATATCATGTTTGTTTTCTTCCATACAGATCAGAACCTCGTAACACATTTTCAAACTACCCCGCTGAAGGAGAGGAAGAGGAAATTTTGGGATCAGATGACGATGAACAGGAGGACCCTCGTGATTACTGTAGAGGTGATTAATTTTCTTAATTTAATGAAATCCTGCAGATATAAGTGCTAATTAAACATATGTGATCTGACAATAAAGTTCGCGAACTCACCACGCTAAAAGTGTTACATACCTTATTGCTGATATCACTGTGGTCGCCCTCAAAGTACTTCCCCTGGGAATCCAGCGCCTAGTCCACCCTTCAAAACAATTTTGTAACTAGTTTTATGGAATGCCCTTCAGAGGTGCTGTCGTACTACCCTTGATATCATCAGTGTCATCAAAATGCCTTCCTTTCAATATTTTCCCTTATCTTCGGGAACAGAAGAAAGTCACTGGGGGATAGATCACGTGAATGGAGAGGGTGTATCTACGCAGTTATGTGTTTACTAGCTAAAGACTCCCTCACAGACAGTGCTCTGATTCAAGCACCTACATTCTCTTGATGGTACACCAAAACACACCCAGACAATAATAGATACCATTCAGAAAGAGACTGCCATAGATCAACAACAACACAGCTGTGAAACGCTGATACGCCACCGTGATCAAACCGTTTTTTTATTGCTAGTGGGGTGGGACTAAGTCCCTTGTACTGCGTCAACTTCTGGCCTATTGTACCAGCCCCAGATGATAGGTGAGGGTGATTGTGGAGCAATTAGGTGGAATGAAGATTGGCAAGGGAAACCGAAGTACTACTCGGAGAATTCCTGCCCCACCGCCACTTTGTCCACCACAAATCCTACTTGACCAGATCGGGATCGAAGATGTGATCAAACCCTGCTACGGTTTGTATCCACTGCTGCTACGGCAAGCACACGGTGGCAAGTTCGCGAACTTTATTGTCAGAACGCGTGTGTGTTCCTGTAGCATGCTAGGATATTGGTGAATTCTGGAGCCCAGCATGGAGATGTAGGGTTTTCAAAGAAGACATATGAGTGACATCATGTAATGTTTATGTCATGAACACAGGATACTTCTGAATTTTTAATGTGACAGCGTAGCATACTTAATTAGCATGTGGATATGTAATGTAGGGTAAAGTAACAGATGATGGAGGTGCTTAGGGTTGCGAGACGTCTACGCTCCCCACATTTTGTGGACAATCAGCTCACAGACAGTGGTGAGGTTGCCAGCCTTACGCGCCGGTCGCGCTTTACTCTCAAGAATATTCTTGGTACTCATTTCTGTTAGAGGCTGAGTCGACCCCAGGGTCATAGTGCTGCAGGAAGGATTAGGTCAATTAAAAGAAATCCAATGACCTCATCGGGACTTGAACCCGCGACCTTCCGGCTTGTAGCATAGTGCCCCAACCAACTACACTACTGCAAGTTAGTGATATTTAAATTGTGAATTGTAGCCCCAGTGAGAGCTGTTTTAAATGCAGCAGTTAGTTACAATTTAAGGCTTCTTCAGTGTGTCATAAAATGCTGGGAAGCTCTTGAGTAGCTTCACAATTGGCAGCTTCTCAAGAAGGGCTCAGCTCCATGAGTGAGTGAGTTAAATCTGTACATATGACAGCCGCTTAAAAGTTTTATGTGTCATTTGGAATAACATAAACACGGACCAGTACCTGAAGTGGTGTAGAAGGAGGCAGGATGCTATCACACTGTTTTGAGGAGAGTTGAAAGTCCTACTGCTACCCTTCATCAGACCTAAAACCATTTGTACTTTTGTAGTTGTCTGTTAGTACACCATAAAGCCTAATCGTGTATTTCTTCTCCCTTTCACACCCTGACAAATTGGATGTTCAGCATAAAACAGAGTGAAACATGCTGGAATGGCAGAGATTTTCCATTGTACTATCTGTGGACATCTCACTTCAGTAATTTACTGCCCAGAATATTGTGTTAGCAAATCAGAGAAGTGCACTTTTCAGAATGTATGATTCTCGGCAATTTCTTAAATGGTTACACACTGTTTTTTATTACATTCACATACCATGACCGCCTCTGTGGTCTAGTGGTCACAGTTCCAGGCTACAGACCAAGAGGTCCCGGCTTCGATTCCCGGCGCTACTAGATTTTCTGAGAAATAGTGGGTCTGGAACAGGATCCACTCTGCCTCGTGAGGATAATTGAGGAGCTATTTCAAGGAAATAGCAGCTCCGGTCTAGAAACCCGAGATTAACGTCTGTGGGGATCCATTGCACTGACCACACAACACCCTCTATCCGCTAAAGTTTGAACTAACTTCGTCAACAAGCAACGGTCACTTGGTCGGTGTAGTTCGCTTGTGGACTAAAGCCACAGAGGTTGTATTCACATACCATTCTGCTTCTTTTTGTCTCTTTAAATACTGGTAAGAAGTATGCAGAATTGTTGTAATGATTGATGGTTTCTCAATATTATATGTTGTTTTCTGCATCTCTGTATTCTGTATATGTTGATACAAGTGACTTTCAAAATTCCTTAGACATTATGCGGGCCTGATTAACTTTGTCACTCAAAGCTGTCTTAAACATAGGCAGTACAGAATGTTTTAGAATGGTGTCCTGATTGTTTTAAGTGACTTACAGAAGAGTATGTGAAATTTAAGCAGGATCGCTACTAGGTAAGTTCGGGCACATTGGTGCTCGAAAAGTGGAATATACAAGGTGTTTCAAAAAAGAGCTTTATAACTTTGAAATCTTATATAAATTTATACAGAGGACATACACAACGTTTTGAACTGTCATAGTGTAGCAAAACATACCGAGTTTCATGCACGTGGTACTGTAGTACCCAATAAGAATAGTGAAAATCATGCTCACTGTTACTGATTATTGTATAAGTGCAAAAGGATTTCCAAACTCTGAACTTTTGTATGTTTGACTTGAGTTCATTGTTTTAAAAAAAAATGTTACATGTATTTTAAGATCCTACTGTCATCTTTCCTAGGTATAAGTAGTACTAATGTCACTCAGCCCAGAAGTTCGCATGGTCGCCATGTTAATATTATTTATGTTTTACTCCCTATCTTGAGTCGACAAGCGAACTATATTGACCGAGCGACCGCCGCTTGTCGGCGAAATTAGTGCCAACTTTAGCGGCTAGAGGGTGTCACTTGGTCAGCGCAACGGATCCTCATGGCCGTTAATCTCGGTTTTCAAGACCGGAGCAGCTATTTCCGTGAAATAGCTCCTCGATTATCCTCACGAGGCTGAGTGGACCCCTTTCTAGACCCACCACTTCTCAGAAAATATAGTAACGCCGGGAATCGAACCCGGACCTCTAGATCTGTAGCAACTCTGACCACTAGACAGAGGCGATCCATTATTTACGTTAGGAAATTAAAAAGTATGAATTGAGGGATACCCCCTCAGGCCTTCACAACAAGTTTCTTGAAGATCTGTCATTTGGTTCAGAAGTTACTACAGGGGACATGCACATGGGCAAAATATCATAAGGAGTGATTCCTTATGAAATATAACTGTGTATGTAGTAGTATATTCATAATGTATTATTACAGCTAATCTTCTTGGGTTCTCAGACATGTCGATTGGTTAAAAATTATTGCTTCATCGGGGACTGTTTTTGATCCCATCATCAGGGTCTGATGTGACAGCCAAACCATCCTAGCAACACTTCCATACTAGATGTACTAAGTCTGGAAATGATTAGTTCATGTTCTGTTTGCAGGGGGATATCATCCTGTAAAAATTGGCGATCTGTTCCACAATCGATACCATGTGGTCCGAAAGCTTGGCTGGGGTCATTTTTCTACAGTCTGGCTGTGCTGGGACTTGATGTAAGTAAGCACAACATATTAAGCATATATTTTATATCAAAATTTTCACTGATTTTTTTTAAGGAACTAGTTTTTTACATCTTTTCAGGTGGATGTCACGTAATATTCTAAGTAGTTCTTAAAATAGGCCTCAGTCATGTTCTGTCACTTAACCTGTTTCCATGCATCATTCTTTCACGTCTCTTCAAAATGTATAACCTTGATACTGAGAAAGGTGGCTCTCCACCTGCTTCCCACAGTAGCAACCCAGTTTCAAGCCCAGGTCAAGTGATGTTGGATTTGTGGTGGACAAATTGGTACTGACGCAGTTTTCTCCATGTACTTCTGTTTCCCCTGCAAATTATCCTTCCACCAACTGCTCCACATTCATCATCTATCATCTGGGGCTGGTACAATAGGCCAATAGTGGCCAACATACCAAGTGGACTGTCTCACTCCACTCCAAGGAAATAACTAAACTACTAAGAAAGTTGTTTGAGGTGGTTGTGTTTCTGACTTGTATCCACACTGGTTTAAATCCTGGCTGGGACACCAGCTATCATGATTTGTGATTTGTGGGCTTTACGCAGCCCCTCCAGGCAAATTTCAGGGTAGTGCCTTAAATTCTGTGAAGACCACTTCTTTTCACATCCAATCCAATTTATTGTTCACTATTATCCAATCATTCATAGCTATATAGTTGAGTTACTGACAGTATTATTAAATAAACTACAAAAATAATTTTGGTAGTTCATAGAAAATTAATAATAAACTGCGAAATGTACAGCCTCTGACTTTCATTCCACCTCACACTCTGCCTATGCAAACGGTATGTCAACAGACAGAACTGTAACATTTATCAACAGAAAGTAGTGGGAGGTTGATGACATAAAGCGTCAATTATTCTTCTAATAATTTAAGTACAAGCAAAGGCTACAGGACTGAGTATCTTTGCAATTTGAGTTTTTACATATTACATCCATTGTGATCATTGCTAATACTCTTAATGTACACGATTTTCTCCTTCCTTAAATTGTAAAGATTTTCCTGTCTCCCATGTATACCACCTAGCACAGAAGAAATGGATCCAAAATGAAAACTTTTTTCTTAAGGGAATACAATTAGTTCATAGTTCCCTGCAGTGTTTTTACAATGTAAAGTCTTTCTGAGACATCTGACAAATGTTTAAATGTTAAACTTGATCCTGTTTTAGGGCCAAACGTTTTGTAGCTCTCAAAGTGGTAAAGAGTGCTGCCCATTACACTGAGACAGCCCTGGATGAAATCAAATTGCTCAAATGTGTAAGTTTTTAAATTTGTGTTGTTGTATGGATGACAGTCATTTATCTTTATATGAAGTGTCTACTCTAACAGTAGCTGTTTTATGTTAATGACATTTTGTGATGTATTTTGTTGTATTAGTTTACATTAAGTATTGCAGATAAGCTGAAATATCGTCATTATCCCTCCTATTTTCCTTCTTATTTCTTTCTTTCTCATACTCATATTATGAGATAGTGCTGTAAATGCAAAAGAAGTTGATGTCAGAATGTAGCTTCAGAGGAACCTATTGACTTCGTCTTCATGGTAGAAGAGCAAACTTATATGAAGGAGAGTCAGTAAACAAGTCACAAATGGATATAAAACGTGAAATATGTGATATTCAAACCTGAGGAAAACATTTATTTCTAGACATATCCTCCACCAACACTGATACACTTGTACCCATCGCTTTACCAGTGTGTCGAAACCTGCAGCATGTCTTGACTGTTCTCTCAACCAATTCTGCGCTTGTTTGGGCATCACTTGTGGTTTTAGAATGTCCTTGAGATAATTTCTTAACCCAGTTATGAACCGCTTTACACAACAAACTCTTCCCACTGTAAACAGGAAATGTTTCTTTATGAATATCCTTTGCATTAGTCCTCTTGCCCACAGAAAATGCAAAACAGAACACTACTCCTCGGTAGTACACATCTCAAGCACATTTTCCATTTCAACACTGAATCCAGCCTGTGAACATGCGCATGCATGTCTGCTACCTAGACTGTCATGATGCTTAACTATGCTACTACCTACTGATGCTAATAGAGAACGTATTGCTTCCATTACAGCTGTTTTACTTCCTGTCTGATTTACAAGGTGTGTCCCAAAAGTCATGAAATAGACTCTCCCATGCCTGGTACGCCCCCTCAAAGGCCTCGACGGGAACCTCATTTAAAGCTGTTGTCACGGCCGCTTGGATAGCCTGAATACTTTCAAAACGGCGTCCTTTGAGTGCAGTCTTGATCCTCGGGAACAAAAAGAAGTCGGCCGGAGCTAGGTCGGGGCTGTAGGGTGGCTGCGGCAGCGTTGCCACGTGGTGCTTCGCCAGGAACTCACGGATGAGCAGAGACGTGTGGCTGGGCGCATTGTCATGATGCACCGCCAGTTAGCGGCGATGTCTTTTTGCACGCTGATGACCCTTTTCCTTAATCTTTCTAGAACATCCACGTAGTAGGGAGTGTTGACGGTCTGTCCTTGGGGTAAAAACTCTTTGTGGACCACACCCTTGGCGTTGAAAAAGACGATGAGCATTGTTTTCACTTTGGATTTGCTCATCTTCGCCTTCTTCGGTTTCGGGGAAGCCGGGGTGTGCCATTCAGCACTCTGGCGCTTCATTTCTGGGTCATACTCAAATGTACACGTTTCATCACCGGTAATAACACAGTCTAAACAATGAGGTTCAATTTCCACACGTTCCTTCAATTCACTCGTGATCAACACTCAATTGGCCTTTTGCTCATCCGTCAACAATTTGGGGACCAGCTTCGCGCACACCTTTCACATGTTCAATTCGTCTATAACGATGTGATGCACAACGGTTTTTGGAATGTTCAGAGTGTCGGCTAACAACCGGACAGTCATTCGACGGTCAGTATTCAACAAGTCACGCACACGAGTCACATTTTCATCGGTTTGGCTTGTTGATGGCCATCCAGAGTGGGGGTCATCTTCCACTCCTTCCTGGTCCTCCTTAAACTTCTTCACCCACCTTGTAACTTGCACATATGATAGAGCAGACTCCCCATAGGCTTGCCTAAGCAGTTCGTGAGTTTCGGCAGCTTTTTTGTTGATCTTTGTGCAGAACTTGACCGGCCAACGTTGTATCGCACGCCGTGACATGGTCACAAAACACAGGTGCACTAAATCAGTGATACTGACGCCTCCGATGCTCAAGCAGACTGACCTTGGGCACGCTGTGAAGCTAAAGGCCTCCCCCCCCCAACCCAACCGGTTCCAAGCGCCCCGACCAGTAGGAGCGCGGGAAAGAAACATATTTCATGGCTTTTGGGACACACCTTGTATTTACCGACTCTCCCTTGTATAATTTTACCTAATGTTTTATATGGATGTGACACAGTCAAAATGTATTGTGGCTACTCCATTGCCTATGATCATCCTGCCAGATGTCATTTCATAGTACATGACTTCTGTAGCTCACAGACTAATAATTATTCACGAACGTCTTAACATTCATTGAGTATTATGTCCACAGTAATTGTCCATGTTAGAGACTATTTTCCATTTTAAAAATGTGTTTTCTGCTTGAAATTAGGCTCTGTTGGGCCAGGGACATATTTCTGGTTCATTAAGTTTCCATTGTGAGAAAATTTGTTCTTAATGTCATGAAACCTAGATTTTGCCTTGAATGCAACAGTAACATTATCGCAAGCTTCAAGAATTGGAATATAACAAGTAACAGACTTTAGTGACAGATGAAGAAGAACGTGAATTAGTGGAATGTTTCTTCACAGGTACGAGAAAGTGATGTAGAGGACCAGAAACGAGACAAGACTGTTCAATTGTTGGATGACTTCAAAATCAGTGGAGTAAATGGAACCCACGTATGCATGGTCTTTGAAGTGTTGGGTCATAACCTCCTTAAATTGATTATTCGCAGCAACTACCGGGGTATTCCATTGAAAAATGTGAAAGTCATCGTAAGACAGGTACTTCTAAGATACTTTTGCTAAATAATAATTTTGACTGTCTCAGTAACATTATTATAAGAAATAAAATAAGTTACATTTAAATGGTTATGATTTTATAAAAGTAATTTAGTAAATACATGTATTTTATTTAGCCGGTCACGTTAACCGAGCGGTCTAAGGCGTGCACTGTCTTCGCTCGCTCGGAAGCCGGGATTGTGGGTTCAAATCCCACTCAGGACATGGATGTTTGTGTGCGTTTTTCTATGTTTGTGTACAGGTAGAGGCCTTGTGATGAGCTGATCACCCGCCCAAGGAGTCCTACCGAATGTGTAAGATCTAGAAAAACCGAAGTGAACGGAGAAGTTCATGGGGGTAGGCCTAGGCTCACTGGGGCTGTAGTGCCAAGGAAAAAAAAATATATTTTATTTATTTTACAGTGGGTTCTCAATTATCCTTGAAAGATCATGTGATTTATAGATTAAGCAAGCCAGTATCCTAAATATCAAGGCCGAGGTTATGTACACAGTGTCCATCTCAGCTTTTCATGTTTCAAACCTTCCCTTCTGTTACCCATTGCTCATGAGAGCAGTGAGCAGATGGTCTGAAGTTGACTGTACAATTCTTGTTTATGGATAGGCAAAATTAAGGATGAAGACAAAACACTGATTGCAGAAACTATAGAAAATCATAAATAAATAGGTAAATTTTACAAAAGTCTGAATATTAACATATTTGAATACCAGTAATAATTGCAGAAATTTTTAAAATTCCTGACATGCTCCTTTATGCTCAGTTACCTTTGGTTTTTATGCACTTACTCATCTCTTTTCAGGTGTTGGAGGGGCTAGATTATCTTCACAGAAAATGTAACATTATTCATACTGACATAAAGCCAGAAAATATCCTTTTATGTGTGGAGGAAAGTTATGTTCGTAAATTGGCATCTGAAGCCACTCAGTGGCAGAAAATGGGAATAAAACTACCTGGATCTCTAGGTATGCAACATAGAATAATGAATTCCATTACATTACTTTGAATTTAAAATTCACACCTCACTCACTCTTGGAGCTGACCACTTCTTGAGGAGCTGCCAATTCTGCAGCTACTCAAGAATTTCCCAGCATTTTATGGAACCCGAAGGTTCATTATCGTGTTCACAAGAGCCCTCCACTGGCCCCTATCCTGAACCAGATCAATCCAATCCATGCCATCCCATCCCATCCTATCTCTCTAAGATCCATTTTAATATTATTATTGTCGTGCTTGCCTGTAGTATAACGCACGCAGTCACAGGAGCAAGACACAACAAAGAGCACGATACACACGAATGTATGAAGTGCTCCGACAGAGGAGGATTGGCGTGATTTGCATGTTGAGATATGACGTAAGGATGATGAATCCTGAAAAGTTTTAATATTTAAAATCTATTATATATGACGAATATATATTTTAGTCATTTTAATATGAAGACATCAGGGCATGCAATGCAGTAGTTAGACGTGCATAGAGAAAACGCACCTGGAGATGGCACATTGGTGCTGAAACATGTAGTGCAAAAGAGAAGAGTAAGGTGAAAAATTGTACGCACTGTAAGACGGTTAGCATAAATCATGGACATTTCTCAATTTATGTTTAAATTTATTAATGTCATATGCAACTTGCTTGATATTGAGGGGCAGGGGGTTAAATAATGTAATACAGGAATAGTATACTCCTTTTTGAACTTCAGTTAGACTTACTAAAGGAACGTGAAGGTGTAATTTTTGTCAGGTATTTATTTTATGCAAATCATAATTTATTATAAATAAATCTTTATGCTTTACAACAAACATAAGAGTTGAAAAAATGTATTGGGAGTAAAAAGTTAAAATTCTTTCCAATTATTATACCATACCATTATAATTATTTCCAAGTATTAATAAGCTCCATGGACCTCTTATAATTTAGTGTGGATGGTGGGTGTTTTACTCTTGGAAATGCAATTGGGACTTTTCTGTTAACTATAATATATAACACATTGAAATCATTGTAGTGTCCATGCAGTCTCCTGTCCAGTGCAGAGAAATAAACAAGTATATATATAGTAGGCACATTATTTTTGTGCTAATACCACACTGTTTTAGTTCTTGCATATCAGAAGTGTCCTCAGGCTTGAAGTAAGAATACCATCGCACATCTCTTCCCATAGCCAAGATTATAGCTATGTGCCCCCTTTACGATCTTGGCTTGATTCCAAGCACAGAAAAAGAAAGCTTTGTCCCATGGGCTTATCATCTTTGTAATTTTTTTTTAACTGAACAGATAAATAAGTAAATAATGTAATATTATTTCTGTTCATCAGTAAGCACAGCTCCAAAGGAGTATCAGGCTCCTGATCTTAACGCCAAAATGTCCAAGAATAAGAAGAAGAGATTAAAGAAAAAAGCTAAACGCCAGGCTGAGCTACTAGAAAAGCAAATCCAGCAACTTGAAGAATTGGAGGAACTACCAAACAATTCTGCAACCCACGAGGAAACTGGTGATCTGGAAACTGAGGTGGATGGTGATGGAGACGCAGATGCAGCGGAAGATCCAGATTGTGATGTTGGGAATGAAGGACCAAGTACTGGAGAATGTGAAGGTGTAAAGGTTACAGCACCCACATCTGCACCTCTACCCCGGATACCAGCGCATCATTGCATAACTGCATTGGAACCAACTGCTGACCATGCCAGCCTTGAACTGCCTACCACCTCCAAGACAGGCTCAATAAGTGCGTCAATACTGGATACCAAAATTCAACAACAGGATTCTGTTGCTGATATTAGTCCTCTACTCAATGGTGATAAGACAGTAAAGCCTAAAAGTAGTGAGTATTGATCTTTCAATTAATATAGCATAATCGGTATAGTGCTTGGCTATGGGCTGGACAGCTGAGGGATCAAAGTTTGAGTCCCGGTAATGTCAAGAACTTTCTCTTCCCCACATCATCCAGCCTCCTGTCCATTGGGTACCAGGGTAAAGTTGCAGGGGTGTGACACTAACCACTACCCTCAAACTACTGCTGAAGTCAAGAAAATGGGGATCTATACATCCACTCCCCCATATGTCTTCATGGCGTAGTGCTTAATTAGTTAAGCACACAGACAACTTTACCTTTACTTTAGGAGAATGGCATTCTTGATTTTTCTTTCCCTTGACAAAAGTTATGGAAATTGTTTCCCGCCGAGTTACACGGTATAACTTCTATCATATGCTACGAATGACAAGACATATTCAGTGGAACTGACTGGTTATCCCTAGTGGTTCACGAATTCAGTACTTAACAATTTTTGTGGAAGAAGTCGTCTGGAAAATAGGAAAAAGCTTCTTTACATTTTTTTTGTCCCCCGTGTGAAGACCATTTTTGGGAAATTCAGATATATAAGGGATCTTTACAACATTAGGATAGTCTTCAACACAAACATATTCGTAAAAATTCGCTCATGAGAACCAGACCAGAAAGAATTCCACAGCGTACATTAAGTTGCATGTTTGGTATTTCCTGTAAATGTGGCGGAACTTACACTGATGATGCAGGTACGCCACTAGCTGTGCTGCTCTGGGAATGTGGGCATAAGCTTGAAAGACTCTAGACTGGCCTAGCATGCCTATGAAGAAGGTCATTAGATAGGGAGGAATGATGTCAGAATGTTGCAAATTGACACTACCAGCAGCTACAGGAAATAACAAGAAAGTGCCCACACTGTGTATTTTACATCCTGTAAACCAACTTCTCCCACATGTATTGTCCTTATCGGCAAGAAGGTTGGTAACTTAGATCAGAGTTCAGTAGCATCTGGTAGGCTGTTCTTGCTTATCTCTGGTATTGTCATTTGGGCATTCTGTTTTCCTTCCACAGAGGGCATTAGTGGCAGGAAGGTATTGTTCTTGTATGGGACGGAAATTTCGGTCTTCTGAGGAAGTGTCTGTGAGTTTGGTTTGGTCCACTGCAAATTTGTTTATTGTCTGCCATTGACAAACCCTGATCCCAGGAACGTATAAAGATATACTCAACAGCTCTTTCATTTTAACAGACCTAAATGAACAAGTGTCTTCCTTCCTTCTCATATGAGAACTGAAATACTTTCATGCCAGAAACGTTTTTTTTGTAGAATATTAGGTGATAAACGAATCTAAAAAGTCTGTAATCCTGAGTGTCATATAACATTAACAGAACCCTTCAGAACTCTTTACAACGTTCTGTTCTACAACACAGAGTCATTAGTGTGGGATTTTGCTAGCAGCAGATTTGTACAGTTTTTGTACATTAATGTTCTTTTGTTATGTGGGAGTGGGACAGCTCACCAGTCTTGTTTATTTTTATTTTGTATAATGTTCAGTTTAGAATAATGAACCAGATGTGACCTCTGATGACTTGTGGGAAAATGTGAACATCTTACTAACATCCTCATTTTCTGCAGAAGTACATATTCTAGCCAATTCTTCTATAGAGAATTTCGTATTGAGAAACCAAATAAATACTAAGAATTGGCATCAGTGCATAACATTCAACACTGATACTGCACTGAGTCATCACAGATATGTGTGGTCATCACAGATTTTAACCAAACAACTGTGGTACAGCACTGGTCCATAACTGATACGACACTGATATGTGTGAATGGACTTTTCTCTTGTCTTGAATAGCTTTGTTTTCGTGGGATGTGGAGGTACAGGTGTATTTTGTTCCTATGCCAACAGCACTAGAGAACAGAAAGAGTTTTGCAGAAATGGAACATGCAGAAGTGAAACCAGCTGATATACACACACTGCTAGAGATCCCAGACTCAGACTCCAATAATGTATTCTGCAATGGGCATAATTTATCAACAGCTGCGAGTGAGAGCGACCGGGACCAACGTGCACCTCTGGGACGTAGCGAGAGTCAAGCAATCTCAAGCATCAGGGAATCTTCTCAAGAGTGTGATGTTGACAGAGGTGGGTAGCTTCCATGTTGATTCATATCAGTGTCTCCTGCATCTCCATGGCAAAAGTATAATACACACTCGCACGCACACGCACAGATATGCACATACACACATGTATATATCACACTGGAGAATTAAGAGCAAGTTGTGCACTAAGTTATGGATCGCAAAATGGAAAATGTCGCAAATTATTTAAATTCTATGTAGGAAAACCATTCCGTCGCGTGGCATCATGTCCAGATGCCAAGCAGTTGGTGAACCAACCAGATCCAGTTCATGACGTATGTGATATTAAAGTGAAGATAGCAGACCTTGGAAATGCATGTTGGTCGGTAAGTATATTTGCATAATGCATATATAGGTAAGTAGAAGATATACTTCAGTAAAATCGTTTGGAAATGAACTTATGTTTGTTAGGGTTTAGAATCATATTTTGTTCTCCCCCTAACCTTTTTTTTTTTGTTTATCTTTTTAATTTGGTTATTTAACGATTCTGGATCTATACAGCATCAGTTTTCTTTTTGGTGTTCTCCCAGAATCCATCCTTGAAACCTTAATCTTCCACAGTAGCGTAAATATGCTTTCACTTATATGTAGGTCTCCCTCTCTTCATGCACCTCCTGCTCCTCCTCATCCTACTCTTCATGTTCTTCATACAGCTCCCACTCCTGTGCCTACTCCTGCTCCTACTTCTATACCTAATCCTACACCTCCATTTTCTCCTGCTCCTGCTCCTGCTCTTGTGAAACCTCCTGGTGCTCCCGTTGCTCCTTGTATTCCAGCTTATCCTTCTGCTGATCCTTGTCCTACTCCTGTTACTCATATTCCTACTACTATGCCTACTCCTACTCTTGCATCTGCTCCTTCTGCTCCCACACTTCCTGCTCCTCATCATCATCATCTTCCTTGCTGTTGTCTTCCCCTTGTCATCATCCTTGCCTTTTTGTCATCCTCACCCTCTTCATCATCCTCCCCTGGTCGTCTTTGTTGTTGTCTGCCCCCCTCTTAATTGTCTTCTTCATCATCAGCATCTTTCCCCCTCCCTCTTCCTGCTGTAAACGTTTGCAGTACATTTCTGGTAATATTTCCTCAATGCATTCAGTATGACTACCATTTTAGGACTCTGTTTTGTAGTTCCTTCATCACTTATGAAGTTACTCCATTTCTTGCCATGATAGTTCATTCCTAGCTCTGCTTTCCATTGTTATATGAAGACATCTTAAATAATGGGACTCATCAGCCCTTGTTTTGTTTCCCAGTTGTTCCAGTCATTGACCACATTTCCTCTCCATAAAACAGAATACTTTCAACTGTGCTATGAAATACATTTTTGCTTAATTTCCTGAGATTATATTTTATTACATAAGATTTCAAGTAAGGTTTTTCTTAAAATTCTCCGAGGGATTGTCTTTAAATATCTCTGTCACATGTTTCACCATTTGTTATTGACCCAAAGCATTTAAAGGAGTCACAGTTTTAATGAATCCTTCCCCTATGTCTAACTTCCCAATTTCTTTCTGTGTACATAGGTACATTAGTTTAGTTTTAACACCAAGTTCTTTATTTTACTCTTTTAATGTCTTTATCATGTGCCTCACTTCTTTTTAACCTTATACAGACATCATTTGGCAATGTGAGTATTCTGCTCCTTAACTTAGAACCTTCATTCTGATGAAAGCCTGCTCAAAATACATAATATTATTAAATATTGTTTAATTTATACACACTGATTATGTATGTTACAGTATCACCATTTTACAGAAGATATCCAGACACGACAGTACCGTTGTTTGGAAGTACTGTTGGGTGCTGGATATGGAACACCAGCTGACATCTGGAGTACTGCCTGCATGGTGAGTGACACACCAGATAACACTGAAAAAGAAATTGGCATTTATTGCTCTCACTCAGCCACTCATGGAGCTCAGCCCTTCTTCAGAAGCCGCCAATTCTGCAGCTACTCAAGAGCTTCTCAAGATGTTATGGAACCCGACGGTTCATTACCGTGTTCACAAGAGCCCTCCGCTGGTCCCTATCCTGAGCCAGATCAATCCATACCATCTCATCATATTTCTCCAAGATCCATTTTAATATTATCAAACTACGTATGTGTTGGGCCTTCTCAGTGGTCTCTTTCCTTCTGGCTTTCCCAACAATATTCTATATGCATTCTGCTTCGCCCCTTTTCATGCTACATGCCCTGCCCATCTCATCCTCCTTGACTTGATCATTCTAATTATACTTGGAGAAGAGTACAAGTTACGAAGCTCCTCATTATGCAGTTTTCTCCAACCTCCTGTCACTTCATCCCTTTTCAGTCCAAATATTCTCCTCCGCACCCTCAGTCTATGTTCCTCCTTTAATATCGGAGACCAAGTTTCACACCCATACAGAGCCACAGTCAGAATTATTGAATGTTATAAAGTTAAAGTAGTGTTAAACTCTTACCTGTCCCTACCTCCTCAATATGTGTGAAAATATATGTTTGTGTATAATCATAAAATTATTGGTACAGTGAAACTTCTATGATAAATTTTACAGGCATTTGAGTTAGCCACTGGGGATTACTTGTTTGAGCCTCATTCGGGAGAAGAATATTCCCGTGATGAGGACCACTTGGCACACATCATTGAACTACTTGGAAATATCCCCAGGCATATAATGTTCTCTGGAAAATATTCCCGTGAATTCTTCAATAAGAAAGGTAAAGTTTGTTCTTAACACTGAAAGCTTGTTACTCAAAGCTACTGGCATGTAATTTATATGTCATTTGCCGGAATGGATGTTCATTTTACAATGAAAGTGTAACATGCATTAGGATTCCCTTACAACCTCATAACACTCCATAAGAAACACAATATTTGTATACCCCCAACTGCATGTACTGTTTTAGCTCACTCGGAAGCCAGGGTTGTGGGTTTGAATCCCACTTGGGGCATGGATGTTTGGAATCTGTGCGTTTTTCTGTTTGTGGTGGCCTGTGTTTAGGTACATGCCTTGCGACAAGCTGATAACCCATCCAAGGAATCCTACCGTCTGTAAAAACGATAAAGAAACTGAGAAATCAGCCCTGTATGCTCCAAAGTGTAAGCAGGAGGAACAAAATATACCCCCTACAATCTTTCTTTACAACAAATGCTTTGGTAATCATATTGAATTTTTTCCAAAACTGAGTTTTAAACAAAATGGGTTTCCAAAGTTTGGGTAAGTTAATCTTCAGCAAAAATGAATTCTGCTATAGTTGTTCAAGAAAATTTTTTGGACCATTCTGCATTCAAAGGATCCTCACGTTTTTCCAAATATGGAGTATTTCTTCGTTACCACTTTCCTAACTGTAATTATTCTGTGTTAAAAGAAGAGGCTGCAATACTCCCCAGGAAAATTATTTAATTAATTCCTGGTACTCATTTGTGTTAGAGGCTGAGTTGACCCCAGCGCCATAGTGCAGCTGGAAGGATTAGGTAAATTGAAAAACAATCCAATATCTCCCTCTATGACAGACTTCTGAATTAAGGAGTGAACTCTATATGACTTCTTGCTAAATTATCTGTGATTATAATCTGTTATTTCTTGTCAGGTTGTACTCAGACACGTGGTTTTCTTGAAGATACTGTGTTATGGGAAGTGCTACCACAGTTTGTGCGATGTCCCCTTCTTTGTTGACATATGGGGACAGCCGCCAGTCAACCAGAGAACTGAGATCAGTAGTGGGCCCATTGTTCACTCCAATCTGACTGTGGTTGTTCAATGATCTCTGGCAATGATAGAGCCAGGATTTTTCTATTGAGGCCCTTCTATCATCTCTAACCATGCAGAGGCCAGGATATTCATTCTGTGCCCAGCCAGTGTGGGGTTGGAGTCATTCCCTCCACATTTCATGCACATGGCGGTATCTGAGAGGACATTAAAACATAAGGGGTGTCTCAATGACACACAATGGCCAGTCAGCAGCCCTTTTACCAGACTACTCTGTTTGCTGTCCAACACAGATGTGTAGGCAGTTTATCCAAAGGCTCTTCAATAAATAGTGTGACATGTTGCGCAACGGAGGACCCCTACCTCCCCAGCGGCACGTGGCAGTAACGTAGCGCTCTCGTAATAGGCGAGTCATTACCCCGCCACTCTCCCCGCGGTGATGTGCCGAGCGGAGCCAAAGTTAGCCGAGTCCCCACAACCTGGTAGCTATGCAACACGAGTCAACAGCGGTGATGTCACCAAGGGATATCACGGTTGCTAGGCAGCAGTCAACAACTCCAGACAGCGTTGCTAGCAACATGGCACCAGACGACAATGGTCCGGAACGAGGCTACATAAGGAGCAGCGAAGGCTATTCACAGTTAGTTCCGAGCAAGCCTACGAGTCGAGTTGACACATAGCAGCAGTCGCGATAAGAAGACGCGAACGTGTGGTTACAAGATTTTATGTGACAGTGTGCGATAACTAAGAAGTCAGCGAGCGGAAGACTTATTGTGTGCTTTCGAGACTTAGTGAGCGCTGTAGTACAGTTATATTTGGAGTGTGTCATTCAGGGAGATTTGTATAGCTCCCGCGTTATTAGTACGTGAAGACTTTGGTTGTAGGGTTTGTAAAGTGTGGAAACCCCACAACTGTGTTATAAATAATTGTAGCCGTTACTTCACACCAGGTGTGACATCCCTGTCTTTGGAGTGCTTCTCATTCAGCCACTCCTTAATATCGAGCCTGTCAGTGCATGGTGAGAGTGAAATTGGTTTAGAACTAAGGACTGAACTGCTGAGTCCCTCCCCAGCCAAGGCATCTGCATCGTCATCGTCCTAAATCCCATTGTGACCAGGGATGTAGAGGGGCGTAACCTTGTTCTGTTTAGACTGTGATCATTGTCTGTAGAGATTCCCACACCAGTTTGATGTTACACTTGATGCCCCAAGGGCCTGGAAAGCTGCCTGGCTACCTGCACATACACATATTTGCTCTTCTGCGTATATTATTCCTTTGTATACTGCCCTTTATGTGGGCTTAAATCTCAAATGTTCTACCTGAAATGCTGTGGGGTGTACATCAAGTGACAAGAGTAGCCTCCTCCTCAGTATGACTATATCTGCCAGCTATTCCGGGTGCTTCTGCATACAGACTAGTCTTTGGAACTTGAAGGGTCATGGGCCAAGCCAAAAGCCAGTGTTCGTGTTAACAGAATATCAAGTTTAACACTTTGCAGACCGGCAATTTAAATATTTAAATCACCCTGGGGACCGGCATTTTTATACCTACTACCCTAACTTGTGCACTGTTCACTTTAAAAATTAATATAAAATCTCCTAATTAATTTTATGAACTAAAATTTTTGGAGAACACTTACCAGTGCTCCTAGAAGTGCTTGAGGGTGTGATATTTCTGGAAACATTCCCCTTTGTGAACTGCGCAAACATGGCATTGCCTAGAAGGATGCTTCCCCTTGGAATGTTCACTCTTCACAATTATCACGACGGTATGTTTCTGCATATCACCCAAGAGTCTCCCAGGGGTGTCCACATGAGGCATGCGTGGGGTGGGAGTTTATGGGCTAGGTCGCACTAAGTCTGTCTGACTCTGATTCTGCTGCCACCATGCCACGGTCTAATGTAGTGTTGTCACGATGTTTTCGAAACAGGAACAACAGAGTTGGGTAAAGATTGAATGTGCCAGAGGCCGTACAGCACGACAGTGTCATCAAGGTCTTCAAGAGGCTTGCGGGGAATCTGCATTGCCTTACAGAACAATGGCAAAATGAGTAAAAGCCTTCAATGAGGAACGCCAAAATTTGGCAAGAAATGTGTCAGCCAGGTCATCCTGGTGTCAGTGAAGAAGTGTATGGTCTTTCCACATTACTGGAGAGTGATCGATGCCATACGATTCGTGAGCTGGCCCAAGAGACAGGATTAGCGCATACAACTGTGCTTCACATTCTGAAGGAACGCCTGAGCATGAGAAAAATTGCATCACGATGGGTTTCGCATGAATTGATGGAAATGCAGAAATGGCTACAATATGACGCTGCTTGTAACCAGTTGGAGCGCTGTGATCGCAAAAGAGAGGTTTTCTTACGCCATATCATTACACTGGATGAGACAAATGAGCCACAAATGAAACGCCAATCGAACAAATGGCATCATTATGGGTCACCACAAAATCAAAAGTTCGTCAGAACCCCAGCAATGTGAAAGTTATGGTGATTCTCGTGTACGACTGTGATGGTGTTATCCTAACGCATACCATTCCCTGACAGCAGACCGTCAATGCGCAGTATTACTGTTCATTTTTGGAACACAACCTGTGACCAGCTTTGAGAAAGGTGCTACACTTTCTGAAGAACCCACCCATCATTTTGCAGGACAATGCTCGGCCACATGCAGCGCAAGCTGTGGCTGATTTGTTCGATCGATGGGGCTGGGAAGTGCTGTACCATCCACCATACTCCCCGGACTTAAGCCATTGTGACTTTGACTTGATTCCTAAGATGAAGGAACCAGTTCATGGCATTCGCTTCAGAACTGTTCCAGAGATTCTTCAGGCAGTAGACCGCTCCATTCGAACTATCAACACAACAGGCGCTGCTAAAGGTATCCTATGACTTCCACATCGCTGGCAATGGGTTGTACACAATGCTGGTGACTACATTGAAGGACAGTAAAACTTCGAAACATGCATCTATTTTGTATCAGTTGTAAATAAATAGTTGCCACTGTTAAAGTTCCAATCCTCGTAAGTATATTACTGACCAGCAAAAGACTGTTGCAACTATCTGAAGATCACTGCTGTAAACACAGTGAATGCTGATAGATGGAAGAAACCATGCATGACAGTGGAGTGAAGGCGCCTTTTTCAGATGACTTAACACTTTTCTGTAAGTGCGTCTTTCCACATATGATGAGATATTTTATAAGGCAGTTTCTTGTAATGAATGTCTTTAGTGACGTAAACAAACTGTAGAACTGTGTCAGATTTTTGTTGTTTAAGAATATTATCACGTGTGGCCTATGTAACGCGACAAGTAAATTCACACGGGTGTCGGATTTTGCTAAGACATATATTAGACAATCTCTTCTACACTTCCAAGTACAATTATCATCCACTTATAATGTCGTCAGACATTTCTTACAATGCTGTTATAAATATTTGTTGCACCGCTAATCTTGGTGAAGTCTTCTGTTCCCTTTGTCAGATACGAGCTTGCTCTTGCTCTGGTCGGAGCTACACTAAGAACTCTAAAACTCAAAAGTGACTAGTCTCTTCAAAGCAGGACTTTTATAACTTCCACACAGACTCGATAGGGAATACCATGTTGAAGGGATAAGCTCAGCCACTGCTATGCAGAACTGCTTCCAACAACTCGTGTGTAACGGTGGAAACCACTGTTAGATTGTTAGTCATGTATAGCAATGGATGCATTCTGATTGTAGCATTGTAGCAGGAACTTCACTCATTGCCTAGAAAATCAACCATGATCTCCTCAACCATCCCGGATTCCTGGCGGTATACCACAATATGTTCAGTAAACATTATTCTTCACTTCTATCACGTGTATTACTGTCCACCATAATTGGACCAGGATTATGTATTGACTGTATTGATTGCAGGAGAACTTAGACACATTACCAAACTGAAACCATGGGGCTTGCTGGAAGTTCTGACGGAAAAGTACGACTGGAACCGTGTGGAGGCTGAAGCGTTCGCAAATTTCCTCACGCCTATGTTGGCATTCGATCCCAACATGCGCGCCACTGCAGGAGAGTGCTTGCAGCATCCCTGGCTGAACTTGTGAGGTCAAAACATAAGCCCTCACCAGTATTTCCTATACTTGCTGGTTCAGTATGGTCCTCAGCTAAGTTATCAGATCTGTCCTCTGGCCTGTGAAGTAGAGTCTATAATTCCAGAGAAAGAACTCTTCATTTTAGCATCTTCCATTGCCAATGGAGATGTTGACAGTAATGGAGACCATTCTGAAGTCTCATGAGAAGATATCGAAGATCTGATATGTGGCTAAAGATTTGATGTGTTCTCAAGTTTGTGGGTCAACAGTGAAAATAGAGACTTCTCCATTCCTTGGTACAGAGTCATGTTATATAAATGTAATATTTTTGTAGAGAGTATAATCCTGTAACTGGAAATACAAGAATACAATTTACTCATATGAAATAAGGGCATAAAAGAAAAAAAATGAACACGATGCATTGGTACCAACTTGTGATATCTAGGTTGACATTATGTCTTGGTGATGAAATAGCTTTTGCGTTCCATGCAGCTTGCTGAGTTAGCAGAATTTGGTATATGCAACAGACAGGGTACATAATATTAGTGGTGGCTTTGGTTACAGTGTGTATGTTCCGTGTACCACGTTTTTCCTACTGGAATCATAAATGTACCGTTTAGCTGAGCAGGACAATCAGGTCAGTATTATGTAACAAGGACCAAAGTACACTTGAAATTAGCTGAAATAAATAATGAATTGGTTTCAAGTTTTCTATGCTGTAAGTTTACACCTTTATCTAAAATAACAATGATAGTTTTTACAAATGTGTTAGAAGTGATTGCTACTGTTAATAGTGTCCCACTTGAATTTATGAAAGGTTATGTAGTGGTGTTGGGCTCCATATTTCAAGATGAACTGGACTGCAGATCATATCATGAGAACAACTGGCAACTGATGATATTTTATGCACTTATGTTATACCAGAGTTTATTTGCAAATTTATTGATTTTAATATTAATTTTCTAGAAGTGCCTCGCACTCCTGTCATGAAAGGGCTGTACTGGATTGGAAAATGCTGTGTTTGAAAAGGTGTGCAGGCCACTGTTTCAAATTCTTAGTTTTTTATATCCTCAGTCACAAATTCAACGTCTGCATGTGGTTTTAAAGTGGTATTTCTTCAGAAATTTCTGTATTAGAAGGTCCCTTCAGATTCTCAATTATTGTATCTTCAGTCACACGTGCTTTAGTATGTCTCTGTGATTTTGGAGTGGAACTTCCTTCAGAAACTTCTCTGTTTGAAAGTTCTTCAAATTCTTCACAATTTGTGTGTTGCTGCTTTCAATCACGGATGTTTCTGATCTGGAAATATCCTTGCTGTGTGGAACTTGTGAATTCTTACTTATCTGCATATTAGTTCATCAGTATACATCATTGAAATTGTACTATAATACATTACAAGCACAAATTTGGAAAAAAATAATGATTTATGAAAGGAAATGACAGAAATTATGATGGAATGGTGAGGAAGAAAAAGGAAACAGTGTAACAATAATAGTTTCACAGCATTTAATCAATAAAATACTGAGTGTACAGAACACAGAAAAGAGCGATAACCACACAGACTGGTCTTGTAACTTGTATTCAGAAGATGTTTGTTTGAAATCTTGGCGAAGTCATTGGCTATCCTGAGGTTCTTTGTGGTTTTCTTCAGTCTCTCCAGGGAAATGGCAGTATAGTACCCAGGTAGGCTATGACTCTTTCCTTCCAAATTCTCAGAATTTGTCATCTGTCATACAATTTTACATTATATAGTTTGCAATACTGAAAGCATCATAAAATAAACCATTGAGGAAAACAGTAGAATGATGAAAAAAATCAGTTTTTGTTGGGGAAGCGATAGATGATGTTGAGATAGTGTGCCCCAAGCAGCTCTAATGAAGACAGAAAAGCTTAGCAGATGTGATGTAGAGGGATACAGGTACAATTATAGGGGATTGCAGTGCTCAGATAGAACAGGACAGTATGCGGGGAGTTAAGTGAAGGCAGCAAAGGTAATGAAGGAAGAGATCATTAGACATGGATGTGTCAAGAGGCTGGAGATAATGGATGGACTGAAAAGTCAGTAAGTCTTAAACTGACAAGATATACACAAAATTACTGGGTTTTTGGACTTTTTCCATCCAGAATTCTAGGTAACAAGAGGACACGACTTTTCAGAAACTGGATCTGTTTCCATCTTCAGCTGAGAAAGGAAAACACCTACTCAGTGGTCCAGTGATTGAGATTAGCTCTTCTAAGGGGCCCAACTGAGTGGGTGCCTTCCTTTCTCACCTGAAGACGGAAACGGATCCAGTTTCCGAAACGCCGTGTCCTCTTATTACCTACAGTTCCGGATGATGGAAAAAGTCCAAAAACCCAATGAATGTGTGTGTGATCCACCATCGTCAGAACCCTTTAGAATCTGCTTAACAAGATATAGTTAGGATGGAAAATGAAAGAGCATAATTGGTTACTTAATTAAAAGAAAGGGTTTGAAAACAACCATGAAACATACTTTAAATTTTGACAGTGATCACAGAATTTTGGTGGTACATTTTAAAAGTATTGGAATAATGAAAATTAGTAACAAGGATAAAATGAAAGAATAAGATACTTAAATTACAAAACAGAGAGATCAGAGAGTTCATAAATAAGACAAAAAGAAAAATACCAGCATGTGAAATCAGGTCAGTTGAATAGAAGCTATTTAAAATACACTGTTAATAACAACTGAAGTAGTATATGAAATAATGTCATCAGGGAAGATGAAAAATAAATGAGTAAAACATTTGTGCCTGTGGACCAATTGCAAGAGATACAGGAGAAAACAGGACAAGAGAATGGAGATCAAGACTGGAAAAATAATTCATATTAATTATATGTTTTTCTCTCTTTGGTTATTTAAGGATGCTTTCAGTATTGAGGCTGTATCGCAATGGGTGGGAGGAGGATAGGAGAATGGGAGAGGATACAGAACAAAGTGATTGTACCTAACAGAGTTACTATCCTGGCATTTGCCTAAAGAGGCTGAAGAAAATCATGAGAAATGACAGGCAGGTTAGATGGAGTCTTGGTAGAGATTTGAATTGAATACCTCCCAGATACAAGCCCAGAGCATTACCTCTAGACCAATCTGTTCAGTTGTATTGCATTGTACTGACTTGGAGGGCAACATCCAGCCATTCCAAACACACTGTCCACACTCTGCCTCCAGCCTCAGTATGGTCCTAATATCCATACAGAGGCAATGATGTCCTTTCTGTGCCCATCCAAAGCTGGACAGTAGAAAGATGTGTGGCAGGAGAATTCGTCAGCCTGTTCACATTTCCTGCTTGTTACATTATCTGAGAGGCCCGTAACATGTGGGTGCTGTCTTAATGTGCAATATAGTGGTCAGTCAGCAGTCATTCTACTGGTCTCCTTTGTTTCCTGTCCAGTCACTGTGGGCCTTAAGACTGTTAATCCAAAGGCTCTCTAATAACAAGCTTTGACTGCCTCATTCCTGGTGCGGCTTGTAATGCTTATCTTTCATCCACTCCTTAATCTCAAGTCTACCAACACATGATGAGAGTGAAATTGGTGGTTTGGGACTGTGGAGTGAACTGCTCGGTCCTTCCTTAACCACGCCGTCTGCATATTCTGTGCCTCAAGTCTCGCTGTGACCATGGATCTAGAGGAACAAACATGTTCCATTTATAGAAGGCAGTTATTGCCTGCACACACAGCCAGACTTGCTTTTTCTTACCCTTGATATCTCAAGGGCCTGGCAAAATGCCTGGCTACCTGAACATATACAAATTTGACCTGCTTTATTGTCCATATTCAGTCCTTTACACAAGGAGAGATCATGAAAATTTATGAACAGCAGCAGGTTAGGAATAAGGTCATGCAGAAGGTAGGAAGGAAGGATTAGTAGTTTTGTAAAGTCAGAGGTACATGGTAATACTCGACTGTTATATGACTGATGTAAATGTAGAAGGATCTAAGGAAGAAGAAGGCTTAATATTAATCCATGCTTAATCCCTTTTGAACATTATGTATAGTATATGTGTTCTAATATTTCAGTATTTTGAAAAGATGCTTGGGTTTAAGATTACACAAATTGTGTTGAAACAAAATTAGGATGTGAGATTTGAGGTTTTCACAGCGGTGACTATGAAGAAAGCAGTCTTCTGGTATGTGGCATCGTGTAGATGTCTGTTAACACCACATCTACACGGTGCCACATCCCGGAAGACTGCTTTCTTCAAAATTAGGATGATTAAAAACAAGCAGTGGAGTGAAATAAGGGAGTATCCTCACACCAAACTACTGTAGTGCTATATGGGATGAAGTTATAGGAGAAACTGTAGACCCAGTCAACAGAATATTAATATTTGCAGATGGTGTGTTGATTTGGGGTAAGGACAGGAATTAAGTTGGAAAGAAACTAAAACATTGAAGGTTTATTATAAAGGAATATAAACTGAAAATGAGTATGGACAAAGTGGTGATTATAAGGATTTCAAGGAACCTAGGCACAAATGTCACAGTAAACCTTAATGTGACATTTGTTTATTTTGGAAGTGAAATGGAATCACATGTTAAAATCAACTGAGAGGCCAGTAGAATAGAAAATAGTTTTAAATTTTACCAAAATTTAAAGAGAATATACTAACATACAACACAAGAATATGGGCCATCGCAAAGAGAAACAACAGAATCCAAGCAGTGGTTATGAAATTTTTCATACCCATTGAGAAAAAAAAAACAGGAAAGGTTAGATTTTGAAATTAATGGTTTTGAGAAGAAGTTGAACTCAGAATGTATTAATATAGTCAGAAAATAAATTATTACAATGGCCTGTCTTTGTAAAAAATAGAACCTAACAGGGCATTACAATTAAAATTTAAAGACAGAAACTAAATGTTGACAGTAATGGACTGCATGGCTCTGAGTAAATTTCGTAAATGTACAAGGTTTTACTAGAATGTGAAATTAATGCTCTTGGCTCATAGTTCCAGTTCATCTCAGAGGTGATAAAACATACAGTGCAGTTGCATTTTATGTAAATTCAAAATAGTGTGATATAAAAAAATATTAATATAGTTGTAGTTATGCGCCAAGTTTGAAATAATATGGATTCCAAAAACTTCAGATAGAATCAATTATGTGTTTTTAAACTTGTCTTGAATTATGCAAGGTCTCCAGGAGCACGACCTCACATAAAATGTGACTGCACTGTATTAGCAGTTGTTTTGTGGCATAGGTGAAGACAGATCAGGGTATGGAGTTATGCACACGTTTTAATTAAAAATGTTTCTATGAACAGATGACTTTATAACTGCAGGTGCTGTAATCAGAAACAAGTTCGAAGAAACTAAAACATTTATGTTGAGAAAATGAACACCTGTTAAGTGGAGAAGTCTGTGTTATATTTATATAATTTTAACAAAAAATTAAATTAAATAAATACAAATTTTATAATTCAGAATAAAATGTTACAGCATGTTAACCACAAATATATGGAGGCAATTTGTATTAATGAATGGTATATCTTATCAGTTTTTCATACCTCTGTACATTCCTGGGACTGCATGATATACAGCATATTAATAATGTAGGCCTATTTTTTTTTATGAAATCATATTGAAGTGAATGGAGTGTGATTATGTTGGTGTATACTTACAGGAAAGCTTTTACTGCACTAGCTTGCAGCTGCTGATCTGAGGAATCTCTTTAAACAATAAATGCTATGCAAATATTAATGTCACAGAATGGTATGAAAACTGTTCCAACTTTAGTCCTCCACTATTATATGTTCTTATCCAATAGCAACCTTCATTCTTTTTGTTATAGTTTAAACATCATGATATATTTGGCAGAGGTATATGGGATATGTGAAAACATAATGTAGGCTGATGTTCATCATGTTGGAAGTTGTCCTATATACATAAAACTAACATAATGCCCACTTCAGATCAATTTCAGTGTTTTCACAGGAATGCTGATGGAGGTGCCAATTAATGGCTTCCATGTGGAGGACAAATGAACATGATGTTTAATTATAAACATGTCTTTCAAGATAGCTCATATATTCCCAGCTCTTGAATGCTATGGCTGAAACATTTTTACCTGGTAGCTATAGTCAGGTGCATATGTGTGAGGACATTGTTAGTTAAGTTAAACATAAAGTTAAAGTCAGAGTTGTCCATGTCATGAAATCAGATACATTTCCAGCCTTTGTACACTTAATAGCTACTATTCAGCTTAAGGAACCTTCAGTAACTTTGAACAGCTGACTGGGTAAGCTGCAGAAATATTTCAGACATGATATTAAGCATACAGCACAGGCCAGAATTTGTTTTTCATGTGTGTGTGTGGGTTTAGTTCTGAGGTGAACATGAAATCTGAACTTGAAAAACATTTGTAATAATAATAATAATTCAATTCATGTTTATTTACATGCAAACTTAACAGCTCAGAGGCCGATTACAAAGTTTGCACGAGTACATAGAAATATACAAAAATAATTAAAGAACAAAACACAAAATACAACAGTCTATATAAAGGCAATAAATTAATAATAATAATAATTCAATTCGTGTTTATTTACATGCAAACTTAACAGCACAGAGGCCAATTACAAAGTAAGCACGAATAGATAGAAATACACAAAAATAATTAAAGAACAGAATACAAAATATGACAGTCTATATTAATTACAAAGTGAGCATGAATAAAGATACAGAAACAAACACACAGAGAGAAAGCCACAATGTGACAGAGAAGAACAATTTGAGTTTCAAATAATAATAATAATAATCTAATTTAGATGACAAGAAGCAGCAGCTGAGGTAACATGACATTATTAATTATCTTGTAATTTTTGGAACTTTGTATTTTACTGTCCTGTTGCAGTTACTGTGCGAACAATACACTACGCACTAGCCACCAAAGATGGAAAATGGAGATGTAAACCTTGATATTTTAAATTTGGTAACATTTTAAGGTATAAGCACATTTTGTATATTGCTTCCAGAATTATTTCATTACTTAAAACTGTCACCAAAATTTTACATCAATACAGTGTGTTTTACCCAGTATTGGTTTTGTGTTTTGCATGCTTCCTACCTGTGTCATGAGTAGTGGTGAGAACCCTTAATGGAAGGGAAAAGATTGTAGTTGTTAACCAAGAATACTGACACTGTCTGAGGGTTTCTTTTTTAATTGTGGCATGAGATCATCGCATAGATCATTAAAAACATGAAGAGAAATTGAAGTTGTTTAGGTAAGTTTGAGGAACTGCTTTAATGACTATGCAGAAGTTTTATTTAAACCAAAAGGCTCATCTTAATTTATTGATGTCAACAGGGATTTTGTAAATCTACTGGCACTGTATGGGTGTGAATCTTGGTCTCTGACATTAAGGGAGGAACATAGACTGAGGGTGTTGAAGAGAATATTTTGACCGAAGAGAGATGAAGTGACAGGAGGTTGGAGAAAACTGCATAATGAGGAGCTTCATAACTTGTACTCTTCTCCAAGTATAATTAGAATGATCAAGTCAAGGAGGATGAGGTGGG
>NW_019725012.1:859674-935668 GCF_002891405.2 Cryptotermes secundus | reverse complement strand
GGGGGGGGCTCCGCTTTGCGCAACATGTCACACTGCTCCCTCCTCATTATTTGTTGACGCACTAAAGCACAAGTTGTTTCTGCCTAATGCGAGATGGATAAGGTGCAACAAACTGAAAATAATGAACTTAAGTTTACAAATCAAACTCATTCAGATGTATATGCCGTATGTAAGTATTGTGGCACTTAACCGTTGCTAGGCAACGACCGCGAAATAAGCAACTATACAAAAGCCATTGCTAAGTAGTGCCTATGTAAACAATGGCCGTTACTAGGAAATGGCAGTAGTAGCTGATCGCAGTCCCAGTAGACCAGTAGAAATCAACTGATTTCGTCAGTATGTCAGCATATAAATATTTACATTTTGTCCACAGCCTTCAAGCTGATACAAAGAGACAGCAGATCAGCTTTATTAGGTTCTTGTTATATCTGACTGGTCGGCTGAACAAAAAACTGTTTTCCCTCCGGAACTGGGTCGTTTGAACTACAATCGGGTTCGCTCGGAGGCATTTTCAGTACGGGTCGGAGAGACGCCTGCCCGCACTTCTTTCCAATATAAGTACCGTCGAAAGTTAATCTTTTTGTCAATATGAATATAATAGTCATGTTTGTAATAATTCATATAAAATTATGTTCTTCCGAAACGTCATTGAAGTTCCACCAAATTCAACGGCGGTACACTACAGTAGATAGTATTGTTCATTTCTTGTGATACAAAATAAGGCAACGTATCAATAGAAACCAATTTATTGATTTTTAGTGAAGCTAAGTACGAATAGCAAATGGTGGTCAATGTTTCTTATTAATTCCGTTTATCTTAACGTCAGTATTGTGACGTATAGACCCATTGGTATGGAAGGCGTCGGTAAACAAGCCCGCAACAATAGAGGAGACCCATTTCTAGGCAACACCCAAAATACACGCACGCAACAATAGAACCATTGTTGCAAAAGGTGTTTTCTATGTGGGTTCGCATATATATATATATATTGCTAGGCAACGGATCTCTTTTCTATGGTATGTTCCGACCCGAGGCTAAATAAGGAGAAGCCAACAATAACTGACAGTTCAATTGGAAGTCAGAATATTTCCCGTGGACTGTCCAGTTGGAAGATGATCGCGTGTGAGTGATTTGTAAACTGTTGTAACCAGTTGTATAAAGGTCCAATAAAATCGATCATGAAATTCAAAACCCATCTAATTAGTCACGTAAACCCCAGATACGTGACTATTAATAGGTGTCCGTGCTGCATTGGGACATGAGGAATAAGGCTAATGCAATTCCGTGTTGAGTCGTCGGCTTTTATATGTTGACAGATCACCAAAGCTTACAAAAAAAAAAATCCATGGCCTGAAGTCCGCAAGCGAACTATACCGGCCGAGCGAACGCCGCTTGTCGGCGAAGTTAGTGCCAACTTTAGCGGATAGGTGTCACGTGTTCAGCGCAACGGATCCCCACATCCGTTAATCTTGGTTTTCTAGACCGGAGCCGCTACTTCCTTGAAATAGCTCCTCAGTTATCCCCACGAGGCAACGTGGACCCCGTTCCAGACCCACTACTTCTCGGAAAATCTGGTAGCGCCGGGAATCGAGCCCGGGACCTCTGAATCTGTAACCAGGAACTCTGACCATCAGACCACAGAGGCGGTCTTCCCTAAAGCTTATCCAGGTTTTATTGGTAAGACATCGCAACGAACATACAAATATTTTGGTTTGTTGACTGTAAATACCAATAAATTGTTATAACGTCCCACACGATATTTATATGTTGATGTATTACATGTGCGTCTTGAATTGCCAATAGCGACGTGTGTTTATAACCACGATAGGAAGAACGCAAAAGTTGAAAAAGGGCAACATTCTGAGAATATATTAAGCGATAGAAGAGTATTGCAGATAAGATAAATATGTAGTAATATGAAAATGAATTGCAATCCTGATACACTTGTACTTGATCTGACAAGGCATGTTGAATCTCGACTCTAGTTGCCCGTAGCGGAGATGTGGGTTCAAACCGAGGGCACTCTGTGTAGGATCAATGATGGAAAAAACAGGAATGCACGCTTTTCTTCAGCACTTCTGATTTCTACTCCAAATCATTGTACCAATGCCCCTTACCTATCACAGTCCCTTAGATACAGATCTGTGTTCGTCAGGATTTATGTCATCATTCATGTCCTGCATTTAATTCTTTAAAGTCTGAGTCTTGTGTTACGACCGACGGTCAGTCGGCCAGTCTGTCTTGGAATAAAGCACCTGACCAGATTTTTATTACTGTCGGACAGTTGCGGGTTTGTTGATGTGGAGCGCCCTCTCTCACGAGAGGACTGGTCTGCCGTTTACAGTTGCTGCTGGTCTCGCCAGCGCAGTCATACTCGGGTCCGAGTCCCGTGGGACTCGCGACCATATTTTACTGTCTCAGATTCAAGACCTCCCTTTTCTTTGCCTCCTACGCCTCTCAGGGCTACGGTGGAGGTATTAGACCCCGCCTCCACAGGAAACACATCTCGTCTCCGCCACGAAGTCCAACTAGTTAATGCTGTTGAGGAATCCATCCTGGTTTCTTATGACAATTAAACGGTATACATAAAAACACTTTGTTGGCAAAATGCAGAGTTTTGGTATGTTAAAGTAGATGGTAGGTATAGTAACCACTGGGCTTTGAAGGGTTAAACGCTTGACATCTGACGCGTCACTCTCGGACTGCGAGAAAGAAGATACAGTTTTCGATACCGAGCACCAAACGTCGAGATTAATGTTTTTAGTAATTCATGTTTTCTAGAGTAGAATATAATTGAGTTCCAGTATTTTCAGGCGTGACAGCAGCCCTACAAATCATTATATACAGGGTGATTCTAAATTATTGTCGGTGTTTCCGTGGCGTATCATTTTCAAACCCGAAATAAACAAACCTGCTTACGGAATACGAAAATGTAGTCAAAAGGTTTTGTTTGGCAACGCTTTAGCTTTTTAAGTTACACTTTCATATTCCATAAGCAGTTTTATTTTATTGTCACCGGTTTGAAAATTATAAGCAACGAAACACTGACAATAATTTAGAATCGCCCTGTATAACGTTCATGTTATCAACATTTGGCCACGCATGTCAAGATAGTCTGTGTCATTGTAAAGATACGTACAGATCTGTTTCCCGGAGAGTGGCGTGAGTTCTTTGTGGCTCTCAAGTAAAATCAATTCCAATCATTTGCAGCTTCCATGTGGAAACAACAAGCTAGGGAAAAGCAGACACTGTATAACCTGGAAAGGGGATAGACGGAGGGTTGAGGGAGCGGGGAATGGAGGAGTGGTCGCGTTGCAGGGCGAATTCTAATTAAAACCAACATTAGCTTTACTGCTGATTGCAACCCTGCGGCTAGCCATTAGGCTGCTGGCCCATTTGTGAATCCGATATGAAAGCAGGGAGACCCACGCTGGACGCAACCACCGAATGCAACCCGAATAGTCCAACCGGACTGACCTGGACCGATCCATTCGTCATCGGTTCGATTTATGCTGTATTCCAGATTGTTCAACCAGACATTACGATAAAACCAATACAAAGTGGTAGCCGGGATAGCTCAGTCGATATAGCGACGGGCTGGACAGACCGAGTTCGATTCCCCGCAGTGCAAGTTTCTTCTCTTTTCCACAGCGTCTAGACATCCTCTGGTTCCCACTCAACCTTCTATGCAATGGGCACGCTATTTATCGGAGAGTAAATCGGCAGGGGCGTGAAGCTGACCACTCACTTCTATGTAGTGCTGAGGTCAAGAACAGTGGAGTTATGCCTCCACTCTCCCATACGTCTTCATGGCATAGTGCTTAACTAATTCAGTTATTCAGTATAGAGGGGGTGGGTTTCCCCATGCACCGCGACTAATAGTCTATTGTACGTCCCCCTTTAATTTCTACTGTCTCCATACCCTACCGATACTGGTGCCCGCTATCTCCCCTTTCTGCCAGCGAGGTCGGCCCTCTACTGGCAGTGGTACCTAATACTTCCCCATCTACTGGAGGCATTGGACACTACTTTGGGCGGGAAACTTTTTGGCCAAATTTAGCTCAGAGGTCTCCTAGAGACACGAGGTTCTTTTACGTGCCGTAAATCTATGACACGGGACCCACGGCTTAAAGTACCTCCCGGAGGACTTGTTGCCTGAATTTTTCCGCCCTTAAAAATTCCACGACCTCCGCCTTGTTTGAACCCGCGTACCTTGAGGCATGAGGTGGGAACGTTACCCCTAGACTACGGAGGCCGCTGCTTAACTAATTAAGCACAGGGACAACTTTGCCTTACCAAAACAAAGTGCGAGGCATGACGTATGTGGTTGAATTATAGAAGGATAGTCATTGTTGAACCGATCACAGTGGCCGCGCGGTCTAAGGCATGAACCATCTTCGCCAGCTCGAACACTGGGATCATGGGTTCGAATCCACTCCATGCATTTATGTCTGCCTGCGTTCTTTTCTGTATTTGTGTTGTTCGGTGTGTACGTAGCAGCCTTGCGACGGGCGGTTTAAAACATGAACTGTCTTCGTCAGCTTGAACACTAGGATCGTGGGTTTGAATCCCACTCGAGGCATGGATTTTTGTGTGCATTAGTTCTGTTTGTGTAGGTAGAAGCCTTGCGACGGGTTGATCCCCCGTCCAAGGAGTCCTACCGACTGTGTATAGATTAAGAAACTGAAAAAGCGGCCAAGGTCCACAAGGGCTTTAGGGTCATAGATGTAGGTAAGTAGATAGATAGATAGACATTGCTGAAGAATTGAAATAAAGTCATTTATGACTGTCTTTAATGTATGAATCCTGTTGCGTATCAATATATGGTGTTATTACGCGTATATGGCCGTCAGTGCTACAATACCTGTATCAGAATCCCAAGATGCAAAACACCCAACAACCCTCTACTCCACGACAAACCAACACGGGAATTTACTTAAAAGATAATTCCAGTTAAATTTAATTAGTAATTAATTATGAGTTAATTTTAACATTTTGATAGATATTTGAATAACGATATTTTAACGTTGTAACCTTTAAGACTAATATCGCAACATCAATTTATTAACATGAAGAGACGCATACAAACAAAATGCTAACGACATTATAGCATGTAGACCCGTTGCTAGGCAATGACCGCGAAATAAGCAACTATACAACATCCATTGCAAAGTAACGGCTCCACAAACAACCATGTTCTTACGGCAACAAGAGAGTACAACAATAATGGGAAACGGTGTTTTTACGCTGTCCATTCCGAGATGCTATAATCAGAATAATTTGGGGGTTAGTGATTTTCAGTGAAAAGTTATTTGATGAGTGAGTGAGTGAGTGAGTGAGTGAGTGAGTTAGATAGCTGCTGGGGTTCAGCTGTTGTGAGATGTTGCTGTTAGAAACTGGTAGCTGCGGCAGGGGATGGTTCTGGAACCCAGAGGAAGAGGAAACTCCGCCGTTGAAAGCCGCTACCAGGCAACAGCAGTTAAGACATGACTGCGGACGCAAGTTTGTGTGTGTGTGTGTAACAATATACTGTAAAATGCAACGACGCGCTGTATCAGAGAGTTCAGTAAATCCAATTACCATTTCCAAACCTGTTTGTATTCACTAAAACCGTAACCACATTTATACCAATACAGTTAATATATGAATTCAGCTTAGGATACAGCCCCAACACCGAGAGATGCATCATGAAAACTGCCTGATGATGAACCAGCTGGATCGAAACATGTAGCAGATACAGAACATTAAATAAATGTTAATACACTAATACTGGTTTATTTATTTAGAAGTTGCTGTGTTGACGACCATGTAATAATACCATGTTAGAAAGGAATCCCATGATCGCATCGCTTCAGCCGCTCTCTCTGTTATATTGCTTTTATATTGTGCACTCTATTATTATTGTTACAATATTCTCCATTCCACAGGTTAGTTAATGTAAAAAAGTATAAAAAGTAAAGCTATCCCTGTAACAGGCCATGAAGGTCCATAGGGTTGTGAGACGTTGAGGGTCCCCCATTATCTAGACAATCGGCTCAAAGATGGCCGTAAGGTTGTCAGCCTTACGCGCCGGCCGCGCTTTATTCCCCAGGAAAATTATTTATTTAATTCCTGGAACTCATTTCTGTTAGAGGCTGAGTGAACCCCAGGGCCATAGTGCGGCCGGAAGGATTAGATCAGAAACATACTTTGTTGTATAGGCTACATACACTTCAACTGAAATTTCCCAATATGACACACACTAATATTTTCGGTAATAAATTTGTTTCTTAAAAAAAATAACCGTTCCTGAATTTCCTTTACATATTTGACTCAGAATGTCTGCCAGATATTTGGAACGTGGTTTTCAAATGCTTTCAGTGGCTTTGTTGTGATTATTATTATTATTACTCCGTGGCCTTTAGTCCGCAATCGAACTATACCGACCGAGCGACCGCCGCTTGTCGGCGTAGTTAGTGCCAACTTTTGCGGATAAAGGGTGTCACGTGGTCAGCGCAACGGTTCCCCACGGCCGTTAGTCTCGGTTTTCTAGGCCGTAGCCGTTACTTTTATATTCAAGTGGCTCCTCAATTATTATTATTATTGCCGTTATTTTAGTATTCACTTCCGGTATGTATTCTCTCAACCCATTAAGCTGCTGGGTCTAGTTCGCACTATAACATTCCTTTTCATATCCCTTGGATGTATGTATACATTACATTTTAGCCTGGTTAGATCTAAACTTGAATGTGCCTCTGTTGTCTGGAATTCTATTACTTCTGCTAATGCCAACAAGCTGGAACGCATCCAGCAGAAGTTCGCAGACCTCTTTTGTAATCCTTTCTTTCTCTGTGTCCTTTACAGCCATTCTTACTCTTTGCAGCAGTCAAAGTTGCACAACTTAAGAGGAGATACCAATTCGCACTCCTTAAGTTTACCTTTATTCTAAATTACATTCTTTTCTTTTGGAAACTGTTGGTCTTCTAGTTCCTGCTAGGTAAATCCGGGACTTTCCCTTGTTCATTGTCTGCTCGTCAGGTTCAAAATTGTCCTTCTGATGCTTCGGCTGCTAATGTTGTTTTGGGGAAGTTTGTGTGCTTGGAACCAAAACGAATTCTCTTAATCACATTTTGTAATGTCACCTTCATAATTACTAAAATATTAACTGGGATACCTCAGGCGGTATAGTGACGAGCTACGGCTTGGAGGGCCTCGGTTCTATCCCCGGAAGGACAAGGTTTTTCTTTTCTCCACAACTTCCAGACCCCGTCTAGGTCCAACCCAGTATCCTATCCAAATGGTACCGACAGATCTTTCCCAGGGGTAAAGCGGCTGGGTCGTGAATCTGATCACTCACTCCCGCCTAGTGTCGTAGTTAGGAATAATGGCGCTATACCTCCACTTCCCCATGTGTCTTCATAGTGCTTAATTAGTTAAGCACAGAAACAACTTTACCTTTTTTTATTCAACATGAAGATATACGACATTTTTTCGTCTCATACCATAATGATTGCACCAATGGAATATTAACTATTGCCCAAATATTAGAAGCCCCCCTGTTTCTTCTTGTATTTGTATGTTTGTTTCGTTTGCCTTTGAAGCATTGAGAAATCACATAATTAAATAAAGAACTGAACTGAATTATTATTTACGAACCCTGACATCACCAGGAACTGTATTTGGCTAGCTGAAATTGTTCCCATGTAAGAGTCAAGATTTATTGAACTTATACCGTTCTACCGCAGCTTTGGCCTGAATCTATACGTTTCTGTTCTGTTCCTACATTATCTGTTTGTACTTTATACTGTTTTGTATGATATATATTTCTTCATGCCACGAATGGCCTTCAACTGCGAGTCGCCTTAAGCACCGTCCACTGACTCGTAATATAGATCCATTTCCTTCTTGCCTGCAATTGACTTTATTTATAACATATTATTGTCATATCACTGTCATCGTCATCATCTGTCATCAGCTAACCGCGTTAGCTAAATCAATACGACGACTAGTCTGGGCAGCCGAGGAGTTGGGGTTTGATTCCCGGTATAGGCATTTTCTCTTCCCCATAACTTCGTAATCGACTCTGGGTCCCTACCAGCCTCTTACACGGTGGGTCCCGGGGGCAGTTTCACTGGCGGTAAAGGCGGCAGAGGCGTGAAACTGACCACTCTCCTCCATATATTGTCGAGGTTAAGAATGGTGAAGCTGCACCTCCATTCTCCCATACGTATTCAGGACGTAGAAAAAAAAACTGCGTTGTTTTAGTCCGCAAGCGAACTATACCGACCGAGCGACCGCCGCTTGTCGGCGAAGTTAGTGTCAACTTTAGCGGATAGAGGGTGTCACGTGGTCAGGGCAACGGATCCCCACGGCCGTTAGTCTCGGTTTTCTAGACCGGAGCCACTGTTTCCTTGAAACAACTCCTCAATTATCCTCACAAGGCTGAGTGGACCCCGTTCCAGACCCAGTACTTCTCAGAAAATCTGGTAGCGCCGTGAATCGAACCCTGAACTCTGGATCTGTAGCCAGGAACTCTGACCACTAGACCACAGAGGCGGTCTATGACGCAGTTCTCAATTAATTAGAGGTCAGGGACGACTTGATTCTTTTTCCTTCGTCTATCATCTTCCATATCAAGCGGGCTCACGTGTTGTTACAGTGCTACCAACTGTATACTCTCCCTGCCTTGGGAATCCCCTGATAGTTGCATTTTATTTTTATGATTTACTTAATAACTCAATAAGAAGTTCAGGCTGCATACCTTCCAAGGAGAGGATGGTTAATGCCCTATGTCATAGTGCTCCCCCGACATTAGCCTGGAAACTCTGAGGGCAACCACGAAGAAACTGCCAGAATATTCGGTGTATCGACGGAGATTTGAACCTGGCGCCTCCCGTATACAAGTCAAAAGCGTTAAAACCAAAGCCAGGGTGTTCGGTCTGAAAGTTTTGTACATTTTTAGAATTGTTCTTCTGAATTTCAGTAAGAATTAGTTTTTGTTTTAAACTTTTTTAATATTGTCGTGCAATTACTGTTATTGATGTACGTAAAGTATCAGTACAACTGGCGATTTAAACGAAAGAATGTACACAGATTTACATCGAAATGAAATGTCACGGTATTCTGTAGTCCAGTGTGTGTTAAATGTTTTTGGATAGCCTGTGTAGTCCCCCCTCCCAACCCCAGCATTTCTGCTGTAAATAAACAGTAGTAACTCTTCGTTTTATTTCCTTTCGGGTGTTACGATGCGTGATGAATATAAATTTGAATGAAACCCAACATTTAATGACCCTATGCCATGCCTCGAAAACACAGAATCTCATCACGAAATGTTCCTACACAAGTTCGCGTCTCCCTTACAGGCTCTATTAATTGCGTACCTACCATGGTTTAGAAAACAAATGTATACTTCCGACCGTAGACCGCCTCTTTGGTCCAGTGGTCAAGGTTCCTGGCTACAGATCCAGAGGTCCGGGTTCGATTCCCGGGGCTACATTTTCTGAGAAGTAGTGGGTCTGGAACGAGGTCCACTCAGCCTTGTGACGATAATTGAGGAGCTGTTTCATGGAGATAGCTGCTCCGGTCTAGAAAACCGAGATTAACGGCCGTGGGAATCCGTTGCTCTGACCACGTGACACCCTCTGTGCGCATAAGTTGGCACTAACTTCGTTGACAAGCGGCGGTCGCTCGATCGGTATAGTTCCCTTGCGGACTACAGGCCACGGTGTTTATTAGCTCTAAATATCTATACTTTACATTTATCAGTCCTCTATAGCAACTTGGAGTTGTATTAATAAAAATATTTTTTTGCTTTGTTGGTTTGTTTGTTTCCGTCTCTCCGTTAATGTGTTCTTCCTCCAGTACTTACCTTTAATTAGTCTTTGACTTTATGTTGTGTTTGTCTGTTGTGTCTGTAATTGGCCTTGTGGCTGTTGGCTCAGCACATAAATAGTAAAGAATTGAATTTAATTATCCTACTGTCAAAGATAAAGATATCCCTGTAACAGGCCGTGGAGGTCTACAGGGTTGTGTAGACGACGAGGCTCCCACATTTTTTAGGCAATCGGCTCACAGATGGCGGTGAAGTTGTCAGCCTTATGCACCGGCCGCCATTTACCCCCAAGAAGATTCCTGGTACTCATTTCTATTAGAGGCTGAGTCGACCCTAAGTTCATAGACCCGTAACAATAAATATAGGCGTACGTCGGTATATGTGGTATTAGACGAAATTATTGGTTATTTAATGTCTGTACTTTGACGTTAGATTCATTTATTTTCACTTGACAAATCATTATTCTCTGTATGCCTCCCGGTATGCCATATCTTTGTTAAATATTTTATTAACGGAAGGTGACATCCGCTGGGCACATTTACCTGCATGCAGCAAATTATATCTGGTCTCTAAGGAGCTATTTCATCACCAGTGATAATGGTGTCACTTCATTGTAGGTTGTTTTTTGTAATCTTAATTACTGTCTCAATCATAGGCCTATGCCTGATATTTGGATTATTATGATTATTAAATAAATAAATAATAGAAATGTGAATTATAATAATTATTATTATTCTCAATGGCCTGTAGTCCGCAAGCGAACTATACCGACCGAGCGACCGCCGCTTATCGGCGAAGTTAGTGCCAACTTTTGCGGATAGAGGGTGTTGCGTGGTCAATGCAACGAATCCCCAAGGCCGTTAATCTTGGTTTTCTAGACCGGAGCCGCTATTTCCTTGAAATAGTTCCTCAATCATCCTCACGAGGCTGAGTGGATCCCATTCCGGAGAAGCTACTACTCAGAAAATCTGGTAGCTCCGGAAATCGAACCCGGAACCTCTGGATCTGTAGCCAGGAACTCTGACCACTAGACCACAGAGGCGGTCACTAACTTCGCCGACAAGCGGCAGTCGCTCTGTCGGTATAGTTCAGTTGCGGACTAAAGCCACCGATTTTTATATTCTGCTGTAGTTTTACTAAAACCGATTCAAACAGAAGTGGAACGCGAAAGGAACATTACTTTGGAAAATATGGAAGGACATTATGTTCAAATTCAATAAATTTATGGAAAATCTGATTTGTGTGTTATCCACAAAGCTAAACTTTGAAGAAAAGACAATATTCAAAATATTAATAACAGGAACGGCTGCTGGACACAGTCGATACGAAAGCGAATCAATCACTCATGAGAAATAACAAATGTTGAACGTAAAATTAGACACTAAACTGTATTTTATTGTGTTTCTGTATCACTGTAATTACGTCAATGGCAGAACAGGGGCTGTTGGTATCCAGACAAGAGCCCGCTTCTGTTTTGCTGTCAGGACAACTTGCTGAAAGTTTCCGCCTGCGAAAACTTGTGAAAGTTACGAATACGTTAAGTATGATGTAGAACTGTTGACGTAATTGTCCTCATTTCAAAGCAAGGACCGCGGCTAATTACTTTCCAGCGGAACTGGGATTAGTTCACTTTATTCTCTGACATTGAGGACCTCAACCGTTGACAATAGACCCCCCTTCCTCTATGACAGGCAGTAAATAGATGTAGCGAGTGAAGAATTCAACTGAAACAACATTTTACCCAGGTCTGTTGAGAATTACTTCAGCTTTTAACACTTCCCACAACACCGTTCCATCTGCAGTGACGACAGCAAGGATGATGGTGAAGGGAATTGATGTGAGTATAACTAACCGACGAAATGGGGATTGGTGAGCCTTACAGAAAACACTTCATGGTACAGTTTCCATTTTGAGAAGCCTATAATCATATTCCCCTTACAGAATTCTAGCCTTTCTTGAAGCAGTATGTTCATTACCGTATTCACAAGAGTCCGACACTTTACCATACCCTGAACCAGTCTCGTCCATTTCACACAAACTAGAAAAAACAAACTCCGTGGTTTTAGTCCGCGAATGAGCGACTGCCGCTTGTCGGCGAAGTTAGTGCCAACTTTAGCGGATAGAGGATGTCGCGTGGTCAGCAAACATAAACTTGTTGGTTATAAATTTATGGGACAATTTTGCATATCAAGTTTTAAGAAAATGTACTACCGAACATGCTCTTGGTTCAAGATCAGAGATGGGAAAATAAACTTAAGGGTAAATTACGTTAGAGCTCCTCGCATAACGAATGTTTAAAACGGTTGTGGGATTTATCTGGTGACAGATTAACGTAATTCATTTGTAAAATGCATATTATTTAATATTATATATAGTACACCCTTCATTCACAATCTTTTTTGCTTTTCAATATTGAAGTTTTTTTAATATTATCCCCTTACCTATTTCGTTCTTTCGACCATCATCAGGTGTTTTATAAATAATAAATTATATCATTAATCGTTACGAAACTGCTTATGGAACGGACCCGCTTTTGTTAGTCTGTTTATGTAAGTACAAACAATACATATAAGTATATATATATGCAAGTACTCGGTGTTTTATATGTAAATACAAATATAGCTAAAACATTTATCTTCAATGGTTAAAATTCTTTAAATATTATTATTTATTAGTTTTTAAAGGGTTGTCTTACTTTTGTAATGTTGATGAAATTGGCTGGGGGGTTAAACTGTGACTATTTTGAAATTCTTTTTCGTGGTGACATGGTATTTATGGGTGTGTCTTACTATTGTCTGTTGTCGTTTATGTCCCCTTATTTACTGCGCTGATATGTTAAGTAGATGCTGGTGGTTATTACGTTTTTGTCGTCGATGGGCGCGTTATCTTGCGTATTCATTCTAATTATACTGTTATAAGGGAATGGTAATTATGTATTCGTTACGGTGGATTTATGTTTTTGTGTACTTACTTGCTTATGGAGCTGAGCCCTTCTTGAAGAGCCACCAATTCTGCAGCTACTCCAGAATTTCCCAGCATTTTATGGAACCCGAAGGTTCATTACCGTGTTCACAAGAGCCCTCCACTTGTCCCAATCCTGAACCAGTTCAATCGAATCCATACCATCCCATCCTATCTCTCTAAGATCCATTTTAATATTGTTCACCCATCTATACCTTGGTCTTCCCAGTGGTCTCTTTCCTTCTGGCTTTCCCACCAATATCCTATATGCATTCTTCTCCCCCGCTCGTGCTACATGCGCTGCCCACCTCATCCTCCTTGACTTGATCATTCTAATTACACTTGGAGAAGAGTACAAGTTATGAAGCTCCTCATTATGTAGTTTTCTCCAACCTCCTGTCAACTTAAATGATCTAGTCATCTTAAGTCTAAGGAAGTATTTGCTGTTTTGAAGTTTGTAATTTTGATTATGTTGCATCTGTGTGAGTGGTCCTCAAACTGGTAATCGAATCTACTTTAAGTGTCACAACTGTACTACCGTAATTACAGGACCTAGGTTCACTGAAACATTTGGGGCACAGCGTTATAGTCAGGGCCTCTTGGTACAATGCAGGTGTCCATAAATTAGTTCCCCATGTTTCAAGATTTCTAGCATATGGCCTAGCTGCAATATCGCAGCCATATTGAAAAGAGAATTCCACTTCAAATTTTTTAGACATGCTTAAATGATTTTCAGGATATTTTTAATTTGGGGAATTCATTTCTACGTACTCAATTAAATTTATAACCTCCGGCTACGCGCTGTGTTTATTTAGTTGAAAATTACGAATATAAAGGGAATTACGTGATAAATTCAGAATATATGAACACAGGTCCGGGCTATGCACGAGATTGGAACCTGGCATTCGGATGGATTTCCAATTTTCAGTTTTAATAGTACCATATATAAAATCCATACTTACTGTTTGTGCAAGTGTAGCTGTGGGCCTTTTAATTGTCATTCGGAACCCATCCCCCCCTGAATTCTATAATCGGTGATCCCAACGCGGGAATCCGACTGAAAACTGATCTACTGTTTATTTACAAACAGTACTACACAAAATTTTTTGTCGAATTTCTATCAGTAACTGATACAGTATCACGTGACGCGGCTTTCAAGATCACGTATACATGTGAAAAGTACAGGAAGATACCTATTTCATTTGACATTAAAAATAAATATCCCACTTTTTTTTTACCTTCGCCTATAAGTACGTATTTGAATCCATCGAAATATATTATTGCACGTAGACCCGTTTCTGGGTAACGACTATACAGACGAAGACGTTCTCACGGAAATATTTGTACTACAACAATGTCTTACTGGGGTTAAATTGCTGACAGTCTCACCAACATCTGTGAGCCGACTGTCTAGAAATTGTGACAACCTCGACGTCTCACGATCCTATGGGCCTTCACGGTCTGTAATAGTGATAGCTTTAACCTTTTTTTTTACCTACAATGAACTATTGGATTTCATGACGCGATATTTATCGAGAAACTTAGTAATTGTAGTTATAACTTATGATTTCAAATGCCGTTCATGTTGGGATATAAAGTTAGAACTTTTCTCCTATTATCAGGCTTTTCCTTCCACGCTGTGAATCACATCTAATGAGCAATGAACCGAAAGTTGCAAAGAAATTGTTAGCAGTATTCAGTATGAACCGAGTTGATAACGAAATACAGTAGCACCCCAAGTTGGCCGCGCCATAGCTCAAGCGGTTAGTTGCTGGCTTCCCACCGCGGCGGCCCGGGTTCGATTCCGGGTTTGGTCAAGTGGGATTTGTGGTGGACAAAGTGGCGCTGGGGCAGGTTTTCTCCGAGTACTTCGGTTTCCCCTGCCAATCTTCATTCCACCAATTGCTCCACAATCACCCTCGCCTATCATCTGGGGCTGGTACAATATGCCAGAAGTGGCCGCAGTACAAGGGACTTAGTCCCACCCCACTAGCAATAAAAAAACACCCCAAGTAAGATTTGAACCCTTGTCCGAAGAACATTGTTTGCAAGCACAGCATTCTTTCTCATTCCAGTAGAAGTAGATTGATGTTAATATTCACATAAAATAAAATATATGAACGAGATTTCCTGAGAAGGTAGTTCAGTTTGTTCACACTGTGACCGGGCGTTCAGCGCAATATTGTGACAGGGTGACACTTGGTGTCAGGTGGCAATCTCTGTATTTTAATTTAAAACAAACACAATCCTGGGCACGACAGCCCACAGCCGCACGTTAGTCCCCCAAATCCCAACTCACATGAGGCCTTCGTCCAAAAACGCAATCAAATTTCTTGCGTTCTGTCACCCACCACAGGTTAGACTTGTCATCTCAATGGCTTTGGGTCTTATGTTACACAGGAATCGTGAAAACCGACCATTCTAGATATTACTGACGATTTTAAGCAGGTCATTAAATGTGAACACACGTTACAACATTACCTAAACATTCCATAAGCCCACATTTTTTGGGTGTTCCATTGCAATTGGGGATTTATTTGGGGGGGGGGCGGAACGTCACGTACTTTCCTGTAAGAAGCAATGACTTGTATTGTGCAGGGAATTGAAGTAAAGAGAAATTTCTCTTAATGAATCTGTAGATTACTAAATGTGAGAAGATGATCATACTGTGAAGTGTATGCCATTTGCTAGGCAACGATTAAAAAAGCTCTCAAGAATAGGACGTACAAATATATAGCTAGACAGCGGATCAGTAAATACGCCTCCTTAAGAGTCCGTGTTATCTGCATGGTCCTTGTGAAGTGGTTATAAAGAAGATTTCCGAAGCTGGCAGGAGCAATATGGAGTAGTCGAGTCGAGTTTCGAAACGCCAACCTGCCAGTATATGAACTTGGGAACAGAAGAATTGAACTGAGTCAATTCTTTGGAATTTGTAGTTGAAGAATAGTGGTAAGAAGGGAATTAAGCTGTGGAAAGGAGACTTCATATGTGATTTTAAGTGACAGTGAGACTGTTATAAATCCGTTGCCAGGATACGACTAGTGAAGACTGAGAAACCTAGTGCATCTGTAACGGTGAAATAGAAAGCATGTAGAAGAGCGATATCCCCCGAGTTGTGTGAATGAATAAGGTGCAATAAATCCAACCATCCAATCCAAAACCCCGTCTTATAAGTTACTCCACCACGTGACAATATGATTGCTTAAGTAGAGCCATCACCTCTGTTCCGGCGAACGTTGTGTTACGTGATCAGACCTACGAATCCTGTTTGAAATGTCGAATATTTGGAACGTTTGTGCCTTGGTCACCTGTAGTTAGGTTCACGTGATTTATTTTTATCCATTCTGTCAAATGCAACATCAACCTTAAACACTACTAAGTCATACAGTGTTAATTAATATAGCACCAGCAGTTCATATACAGTTTAGCGAGCGAGAGAGATAGAGAGAGAGAGAGACAGATAACCTGTCATACGCCAAAGCATTTCGCCTATCCGACGATACCAAACAGTAGCTAACAACTGCAAATGTAGAAAATATAACAAATAATAGTCATATTGCTAAAAGAGACAACGTAACATTCTGAGATATCGAAAATGGAGTCACGTTTTAGAGACGTAAGTGTACACGGTAGAGGAATATTTTATGTCTCAACGGCAATATAACCTAATTACAAAATATGAATTAATGCTGTAGCATGTAGAGCTATTGCCATGTAACTACCGCAAGATAAGGCGAATAAACAGAGACCGTTTCTAGGCAACGGTTCAGTAAGCACTTCCCCGCAGCTTTTATAGTTACAGTAAGATTGTGTTACAGGCCGCGACATAGTCCAAGCGGTCCGGGTTTCGATCCCGGGCCTGGTCAAGTGGGGTTTGTGGTGGACAAAGTGGCGCTGGGGCGGGGTTTCTCCGAGTACTTCGGTTTCCCCTGCCAATCTTCATTCCACCAAATTCTCCATCATCATCATCATCATCATCGTCATCATTAACCGGGGCAGGTACAATAGGCCAATCAGTGGCCGCCTTGCCTAGTGGACCCAACTGGACTCGACCCCCCCCCCCACTAAGTGAATTAAAAAAAAACATTGTTTTATAATTAATTGTACGTAGTTGCTCCTGTGAATATCCCATAAATCGATTCATCTAATCCAGAATCCATTAATTTATTTGTTGCGTTATCAGGATACGTGACAATAATAATAATAACATGGATCCATATTAGGACAATTCAATGATAAGCGAAGTAGTTAAAAATGCCTGATGATGATCCTAACATGGAACGAAACATGTAGCAGAAGCTAAAATGAAATTAGTGTTGGTGCAGTGATATTAGTTTGGTTTTGTCTGAAAATTTATTGTGTTGACGAGCCACTCCCCCCACTAAAAACACATTTTGACACACAACAGGAAACAGGATGCATACAATAAAGACTGAAGATTATTGCTATCATCATGGTAAAGTACAGAGTTTTTTAAGCTTCGTGTCAGTTTTGTGTCACACGAATTCTCTTACGCAGTGTTGTCTTTTCGTTGAAATATATCCTCTAGAGTCCATGCAATCTTTTTCTTTCTTTTTTACATAATATTTGCAACATTGTAAATATCCCTTATTTTACGAGGCTGAAAACAGAAATTCTGCTTTTCCACTTGAGTAGGTAATGGTTCATTGCATACATCGATTTCGAATTCCCGCAAACAATTATGTCCACGTTTATTAAATAATAAGCAGGTGAATTGCTTTTTTCTCCACTTTATATTACGAATTCTCACAATTCGAAACACAGATCATGTTATTTCTGTGTACCAGGAAATTGCGCGGCAGATTAAATTGTTTTATTATGTTCATGTATGCGCCATAAAACGTCAACCAAAAAAAAAACGGGCTGTTACATTTCCTGTTAAATTCTATAGACATTTCGCTAGCCATGTTACCCTAGATTATGAACATTGCAGCGGCTATGAGGATGAAAACGCGCAGGTTCTTATGCAGTTTGTAATGCCGTTTGACGAAGCGATGTTTCAGTCTTATCCTGAGATGCCGGAGGCCTTGCAAAATTCAGATCTCCCACTTAAAGAGCCCTACAGCTTATATCAGTAAGCATTTACGAACACTTTGCAATAGAGGACACATGAAATGTGTTTAACGTTAAAAATAAATAAATATCATTCTGTTTTAACAGGACCTTATTCATTTGTTCACGGAACTGAGCCCTTCTTGAGAAGTTGCCAACTGTGAAGCTACTCAGGAATTTCCCAGCATTTTATGGAACCTGATGGTTCATTACCGTGTTCACAAGAGCCCTCCACTGGTCCCTATCCTGAGCCAGATCAATTATATCCATACCATCCCATCCTATCTCTCTAAGATACATTTTAATATTGTCCACCCACCTATGCCTTGGTCTTCCCAGTAGTCTTCTTCCTTCCGGCTTTCCCACCAATATCTTATATGCATTGTTCCTCTCCCCAATTCGTTCTACATGCTCTGTCATCTCATCCTCCTTGACTTGATCATTCTAATTATATTTGGAGAAGAGTACAAGTCATGAAGCTCCTCATTATGCAGTTTTCTCCAACCTCCTGTCACTTCATCTCTCTTCGGAACAAGACTTATGTACAAAGAATTACTGGGTTTTGGAACTTTTTCCATCTTCCAGTATTCTAGGGAATAGAAAACACGGCGTTTCGGAAACTGGATCTCTTTTCGTCCTCAGGCGAAGGGGCTAGAAGACACCTACTCAGTTGGACCCCTTAGAGCGAGCTAATCTCAATCCTTGCGTCAGGCCCACAACCCTACGGGTCTCCACGGCCTGTTACAGGGGTAGCTTCACCCTTTTACCTTATAAGATCTAAAAGTTTGTGATGATGGTAAATTGTTACAATTAATATGTTCTTGGACATTATCCATCGTCTTGTCTCTTCTCAAAAAAAAAAACCGTCCTTTTTCTTTTTTAAAAAAACACAATTTTTCTCTTCAGTGCTGCGGGAAGGACGGTTTTATGTTTAGTAAGGAGTGTCCAGCTGTAGTATCCTTGCTTAAAATTTCATATACCCTTGCATCTAGGAGGCTGGCTATCTTCTCCTTGTAAGTACCCATAATGTGTATATATTTACGTCTTTTAGTGCATACAATTTCACTTGTCACTTCACACTACATGTTTCGGCATCATTCTGCCATCCTCAGGTGTATTAATCACGTTAAACCATTGCACTGCCTGCTATCAAGTGTCCATTTATAAAATGATATAAAATGTGTGTTCATCGTTGTTCAATAATAAAATTTATATATTAAAACTTGTTAAGATCTATCATCTTACATGACGTATATCAAACTCGTGTGTAATGCCCTTCATCCGCTATGGGAGTCTTTCTTCTTATGTTTTAATTGTGTATATACTGTGTCTCTTGTTGTGTCTTTCTTATGTGCCTGCGTGCGTTGTATTGCTGGACGTATATAAGAAGATTCGTTCAACACCACCGTGCAGTTTCCCTTGTCAGCTTGTAGAATTCATACATGCCTATTATTCTTTAAAGCTTTTAAAGCCGTGGATTCCTTCCTCGTCATGTTAGAAGGAAAAGGTTTTGCTTTCTCTAACATACACTGGATCCGCCAACAGAACTCCATACCCAAGGCGGGAGGGGGGAAGTCTGGACCTAGCAGATTCTGCCGCACATGACATGTCAAGATTAGACATTCTCTTGTTTATTCAGTCCTTTCTTGAGAATGGATTCTTCAGATTCTGTAAGAACATGGTCGGATAAATTTATGACAAATTTCTCTGACCCCTGAGTGGATTCGGGGTCCTGGTGGTCTGATGGTGATTTTTTAGAGCTGAGAATTCTCGAATCTGTATCTCCTTTAGCTTCAGAAAATGATGTGTGTATGAGCTTTCCACTGCAGTCAGAACGCAGCCAGGGCGGTTTTTTAAGAACAGAAAAGATGGTGGATAATATCCAACAGCACATTAATTGTAAGCTTTTACCTCCTGTTAGTAATCTCTTCGGATTTCGTCCCTCTTCCTCTCATGGAACGCGATATTCTGGATTTTGGATTTTGTTTGGTGATGTTTGTTATACAGCATCTAAATTTCTGATCCACAAATAAGTACGGGTACCGCTTTTTATTTTTATTGCTAGTGGGGTGGGACTAAGTCCCTTGTACTGCGGCCACTTCTGGCCTATTGTACCAGCCCCAGATGGTAGGTGAGGGTGATTGTGGAGCAACTGATGGAATGAAGATTGGCAGGGGAAACCTAAGTACTTGGAGAAAACCTGCCCCAGCGCCACTTTGTCCACCACAAATCCCACTTGACCAGACCCGGGATCGAACCCGGGCCGCCGCGGTGGGAAGCCAGCGACTAACCGCTTGAGCTATTGCGCGGCCCCGGGTATCGCTTAGCTTTATAAAATTTTATTTTATGTATGTTTTTCCTTCTTGTTGTGCTTTACATCTGTTTGAATGTATTCATCTTTTTTCCTAAATCTCTGTTGCTGGTTACTGTCATTATTACTGTCAAGCAATTAAACCTATTTACTTGTTCATGTGTGTAATTACTTGTTACTATTTTGGTTTCCACATTTAAGTATTGTATCAAATATCGGTGACGATGCTCCGTTAAATAAAGATTTTTCTCATGACGTATTCCGTAGTCCTGTAAGACTTATTACTGTTACGTGTTGTAACAAAACATTTTCCCTAAAATTTCCAGATGCTTTCATGACTAGGGGCTCGACCCCAAGATTTACTGACTGACTGACCGTCAGTCGCAATGTGACTTTGGCTTTAAATTTTGACCAGACAGTTGACAGTGGACAGTTGAGTTATTGAAGTTGCCGAGAACAGTTCAGTCTGCATCTGACCTTAGAAGAGTAGTCAGTCTTCAGTTTGGCTTTGGCTACAGCAGAAGGAATAATTGTGATACTGAAAGTGATAATAGCCGGTCACGGTAGCCGAGCGGTCTAAGCCATGTACTGTCTTCGCTCGCTTGGAAACCGGGATCGTGGGTTCGGATCTGTTTCCTGTGAGGTACGAACTGAATTCTTATATATTATTCTTATACACTGCCGGTCACGGTAGCCGAGCGGTCTAAGGCATGCACTGTCTTCGCTCGCTCGGAAGCCGGGATCGTGGGTTCGGATCTGTTTCCTGTGAGGTACGGACTGAATTCTTATATATTATTCTTATACACTGCCGGTCACGGTAGCCGAGCGGTCTAAGGCATGTACTGTCTTCGCTCGCTCGGAAGCCGGGATCGTGGGTTCGAATCCCACTCAGGGCATGGATGTTTAGTTTGTGTGTGTGCGTTTTTCTGTGTTTGTGTACAGGTAGAGGCCTTACGACGAGCTGATCACCCACCCAAGGAGTCCTACCGAATGTGTAAGATCTAGACTAACCGAAGTGAACGGAGAAGTTCATGGAGGTAGGCCTAAGCCCACTGGGGCTGTAGTACCAAGGAAAAAAATGATAATAATTTTAGTTGCTAGTGTAGAGAAGAGTGGCCAAAACATATCCGCTCAAATCCAAAACCTGCATGAATTTATTTGTCGCATTACATAGGCAATATAGTCAATAGCGTCAATATAGTATATATATTTCTTCGTACTGGGAAGCTTCCAGGGGCTTTAGTGATGTTAGTTAGAGATTGTAGTGATCATGGTCTGCTTTAGTTAACTATAATCCGCCATATTTCTTCGCTAAATGAGGAAGATGTAGCAGATAATCGGGAGAATTCTCTACGGCATTCGACCCAACGAACTATGAATTGAATATGACGTGCTATTCAACTAGGCAACTCAGTATGCAAATCCTGTACACTGCGGTGTAATTGTTTCGTATGGTTCCACGCAAAGTCTGCGGGGTGACTCAACTGTTAGTCCTGTTTTCCTATTCTGCGTAGCGTATGTGGAGAGCTGTTGGGGGTTTATCTGATCTTGTACAAATAATACACGTATGCATACTGCACTCTGCTCTTCTGAGGACAAGCATTCTTTCATAACAGATTGTCATTTCATTTTCCCCTTATTGAATAAATAAACTGGTGTACCCGAGTTTTGTTGCAAACAGAAATGCAAATGTCACGACTTGCAGAATGAGTGTTAATCTCTGTAGACGCGGCTTCCAAAGAGCAGGGCTGCCATCTGGTTGACTATAATTGTACCCTGCAATATTATTAGAAGTTAATTTGTAATATCAGAGAGATATGACTTATGCGATAGTCAATTTTTTCCCTATTTAATGCTTTCATCTCATGATAACTGTGAAATTGCATCCAGTAATGAAACGATACCCTCTTTGTCGATCTTAGGACGGTTCCTGCATTGAATATTTATTTTCTAGCGAATGCAATATATTGTACCATACGGACCCGTTGATAAGTAATGACTCGGTAAACAACACCCATTACTAGGCAACATATTCTTGATACACAGCAATGGAATAACTTGGAAGATGTGTTTTCTATGCGGTTCGTGCGGCAGATGTGTGACTCAACAATAGAACTGTTGGAAGCGGAATTTTCTATGCAGTCCGTGCCGAGGTCTTATAAGCAGGACAAGTCTAGAATTTAGTTAGACCCGTGTGGAGGTGGGGTCGAATACCTCCACCGTGACCCTGCGAGTCGAAGGAAGCGACAAAAAGGGAAGTCTCAAATCTGAGACAGTAAAATATGATCGTGAGTACCAAGGGACTTGGACCCGAGAAAGACTGCGCTGGCAAGAGCCAGCAGCATATACAAAAGACAGACCCGTCCTCTCGTAAGAGAGGGCGCCCCACAAAAACAAGACAGTACCTGTCAAACAGTAATAAATATCTGATCATAAACCCCAGATGGGGTTCGACACCAAGACTTACTGACTGACTGACTGACACCGTTAGTCGCAATATGACTTGACTTTGACTTGAATTTAGTTAGTTGTGAGACAATCGCAAAGTAGTAAGGATAGGAACACGGAAGTTGATAGGAAACACGGCGTTGGAAGCCGTTATGAGTCAACGACTGGTGAAGACACAGCAGACTGAGGAGATTTAGTACTTGCTGTTGTTAACTGGTGAGTAGTGAATTAGCGATAGCGCTATATTTACGTGTAATTACGATCTGTAAATGTTCAATAAATGCAATTACCAATACAAAGCCGCCTGTCTATAGTCATTCTATCACATAACATTATGATAGTGTTGATTGAATAATTATACTACAGATCTTAAGGAAGATGTGTAACTTAAAGTACAACCTGCATTTTCATTTATATCAAGAAGATAATATCATATAATGGTTATGACTGATTTCTATGGGCTGCGACAACTAAGTAACCTGTAAACCAGACAGAACTAGTCGATGTCGTTATAAATATCTCCATTTTAATAAGAAATTTCGTATTTTTTACGTTCGTACTTTCATAAAAGCTCATAATTCTCTTTTGCTCTATGAACCACTTCAAATATATCTTCACTTTGCAGATAATCATTCGTTTTTGCTACAAATAACTACGTCTCGCGATTCACCCTCCCAATACAACACAGCACTGCGACAGTACAGCACGCCCCTCGTAACGTAGAAGTAACGGTTGGACATCCATAACTACCCTCAGTGTTTATGTAGCCTGTGTTTCAACAATTGTGGTGCGCGTTTGTAATGTTTTATGCTTAAACACTCTCCTTGAGCCTGCTCATTCCACTCAGCCGTTGTTACATGTCTGCGTGTTTACACCGAAGAACTTCACGAGGACAGGATTAGTGCTCGAGACGTAATTTTTATATTATAACCTGAACAGAAAAGTGCCAGGTTTTCTTATCGTAATAAAACTGCAAGACAATTAGATAAAACCACAGAAAATTTGTAAGGGTTGAGGAAACACTGTCGCGAAATGTTTCAGTTGTTGTGGATAAAATATTAAAATATAGAACCATGCTGGATAATTTTATATATTTCGTATGTTTGTAGAATTGTTAATTAATTTTAAGTATTCGGTTACACATACTACACGTACATTTGAATATATCTTTCTGATTCAGATATATGTACATATACGGCGCAAATTAATTCGCGAACAAGGGCTCCATAGTTTAATTACTCATTAAAAAATACAAGTTCAAAATAATGTAGGCATAAAACGTATGTCCTGTGACGTTTGTTTTCCAAGATTCACGTCATAACAAAGTTGCTCAAGCTATCAAGTGATCAAATCAGGCTAGCGTCTTAGGCCAAGGGCACACCAAGAAAACTGGCAACCGCAAAGCAACCGCAAAGCAACCGCGATTTCCGAGAATTGTTATCAGCTTAATTCGTACACATGTAAGTGAATGGAGCAATGCAAATTGAGGAACGGCAACGCGGCTCGCGGAAAGACTGAGATATTCAATTTCTGGCAACTGAACATGCCAATCTTCTCATAATTGCATTTCAGATGTTCTGTAACACGCTTCAGTGATTCATTTGTTTGTTACGATTACACGAAAGGTTGACGAAGCTGCTAATTTTGTTTTTGTGCAGTTCATTGAGCAACATCCTGGCATATATGACAAACGCCACACAGACTGTGCTAGGCGGGACAAAATAGATTTGGTTTGGGAAAGAATTTCTCATGGGGTGAATTAGTCTGGATCCATGTTAAGTTCTTTCGAAACAATATAAGCGCTTCAATTTAAATTGTCACAGAAGAAGGGATGCACCCAGTGTCATCTTTTCCTAATATTGTATTTAAGAAACCTGTTGCATTAATATATCATTTATTTCACTTATGTTTCTGTCTTAAATACAATTTATTACTCATATATATAGTCACCCTTCTTAATCAGTAAGTGTCCTCTGTATACGGCCATCATCAGGTGTCCTATATCTTGCTAAAATTTTTGCACTGTATATCAAAATTTCGTATCACGTGTGAACGCGATATTTCCTGATTAAAGTAAATTGACCTTAATTAAAACTAATTAATTAACATCGAAATATTTTTCTTATGGTCGTCGTTTTGTCTTCTCACGCCGTCTCAACCGATTTCAACTACGGCCATATTATGACAGGATCAGTATTATTATCTTAAATTTCAGAAGGTAAGTGCACGAAATTAAAAAAAAATATAATCATGCATTACGTCGAACTAATATACTCATTTCAGATCACTTAAGATGATTTGAGCAACTAATCAAGTATAAGTTTCCTCAGTGTACTCCTGCTAAGCTGAAAACCAGTTTCCTGCTTGAAATCGGCGACATTTCACAAAAATTGGGGTTGCGTTGCGGTTGCCAGTTTCCTTGGTGTGCCCTCGCCTTAGTTACATTTGTTTGAAGCGCCCTTCGTTCATTTTCAAGTCACACGGCAGTGCGTCGCGTTGAGTTGCTCGTAAGTTTTGTTGTCTCTTTATAACCCAGTACGGCCGTCACGTGTTTGGAGAGAGAGAGAGAACAATTGACCTTGACAAGTGAATCTCGGCTACTTAGCGCAATATTTTGTGGAGTACGGTGTGCGGGGGTTGTTCGGTCAGTTGCAATCGAAGAAGGCGGGAGTGTTGTGTACCCTCCGTAAGCGATAATGCGGATTATTTTTAACTTGTGTCATTATTAGTGCAGTGATAATAAGCCCGTTATAAAATACACACACAGCGAATAGTTTAGGGAAACATAGTAAAAGTACGTGAATAAAGTTATACTCTCTTATGGACTTCTTAAAAGTTTAGTCCAAACGTAATGGCTGACGATTGTCGAGTGTATATGTGTACCCCGAGGAACCTGCAGGAACACGCAGTTAACACGGGAAAAGATGGCGAGATAAAATTAAGGTACGTGTAAAGTTTAATAACAATATCAGAGGCGGATAAATATTACATAAAGCAAGAATAGAAGTTGGTCTTGTTACCATATTTTAGTACGCCAGCCGACCTGAATTGTGTCATGGAGGATTATCTGCAAACAGAATTCTTATATTCAGGTTTTTACAATACTAAATTATCTTTGAAAAACTTCTGTTTACTTGCAGAATGAATTAAAAAAAAGCGAATTTGAATTGATCACATCTATTACATAGGCCGATGCAAGTAACCTTGACTTCTGACGTGCCGTAGTTCAGGCGGTGAGTCGCCGGCTTCCTAAAATGGCTCCCGTGTTCGAGCCCAGATCAGGTCATGTGGGATTTGTGGTGGAAGAAAGTTGCACTGAGGCAGGAATTCTGCTAGGATTTTGGTTTCCCTTGCTAATCCTGATTCCATTTCATACCCATCCGGGGATCGTAACACCCCACTCCAAGATATTAAAAAATTAATTAACCTTGGTTTCAGTAAAATGCCGGTAAATTCTTCTTCTTAATATAATTCTGTTGAATATGTTATCTAAGATTATCCGAAGATAATACTGACACAAAACTTGTTTAACAGAAGTAACTTAGTCTCATGAGCGCGAACAGTAGGGAGTGGCGCCTACTGGACTCCAAAACATGCTCATAAAACTGACTAGGAAAATCGCGAAGAAGGAACGAAATAGACCAGAGATTCAAAATAAAGTTGAAATGGAGACAACAACATATTTATGCCGACATAATCACATGGTAGAAAAAAAATGCAGTTTTATTTCGTCAAAAGTAATTATGAATGTGTTATATATATATATAAAACTGTTAAATAGGAATGACATGGTGGGAAGAGTAGGGAAATTGTGTTGAATGCTGTACAGAACAACTCCGTAGCTTTTAGCCCGCAAGCGAACTATACCGACAGAACGACCGTCGCTTGTCGACGAAGTTAGTGTCAACATTTGCGGATAGAGTGTGTCACGTGGTCAGGGCAACGGATTCCCACGGCTGTTAATCTCGGTTTTCTAGACCGGAACTGTTATTCATTCATTCAAGTAGCTCCTCATTATCCTCACGAGGCTGAGTGGGCCCCTTTCCAGACCCACTACTTCTCAAAAAAACCTGGTAGTGCCGGGAATCGAACCCGGGACCTCTACATCTGTATATAGGGACTCTGAACAGTAGACCACAGAGGCGACCATACACTGCAGATATTTTGAAATATTAAATTAAGAGGAAAATAGTTCTCCCCAGATGAAAGAATATTGTGAACATGGAAGGCAAAAATTATCCCAGAGCAATGTTATGACCAAATTTTTCGGCTTTTATAAGAAAACCTAATATTCGTTAGAAGAAGACCTTCAAAGCATGAACATTTTATGCAGGCTAAGTCACAGGAAGGTAACGGATATCCAAGATGCCCTCGAGGTGCTAAGGCGTGGAAGCTACGAAGCAACGAACTTTTAATAAATCGCCAGAGGTAGATGAAAGACGCCACTAATTTTATGCAGGATACTGGGAAAATATTAAACATGAACTATTGCAGATGTGTAATCTGAATTTCAGAAAGGAAGGGTGAACATTTCACAAAAGGCAGAGATCATTTTATGCGCGCTTAACACACTTAAGCCCGGTCACGGTAGCCGAGCGGTCTAAGGCATGTACTGTCTTCGCTCGCTTGGAAACCGGGACCGTGGGTTCGAATCCCACTCAGGGCATGGATGTTTAGTTTGTGTGTGTGCGTTTTTCTGTGTTTGTGTACAGGTAGAGGCCTTGAGACGAGCTGATCACCCGCCCAATGAGTCCTACTAAATGTGTAAGATCTAGAAAAACCGAAGTGAACGGAGAAGTTCATTGAGGTAGGCATATGCCCACTGGGGCTGTAGTGCCCAGGAAAAAAAAACACTCTTAAGAGACTGTCGGAAACTTGTGCCATTCACTGGTGACTGGAAGACACATGCCAGAGTAACAAGGGTCAAATGCGACAGACTCTGACCGAGATAAAGCATTCTGCACTAAGTAACAGAACGTCAAGGCACCCAGACACGGGAGCCATTCTTAGGGAATAGCGAATAGATTGGAAGGGCTGTATGCTACTATCATTGAGTTCTGTATCTTCATTCGCTAAGATATCTCATGAGCGTCTAAACGTTACCTTAAATCAATGCAGATATGGCAACAACTTTGTAAATATGATGAAAGCATTACATGGAGGTGTACAACTCATGGACGGGGATTAACGGTCTCATGTTCTCTCCCCTTCCAAAAAGCTCTATTCGTTGTGACTGAGCATAGTTTGCTACACTTGAGTAATGAACCCACTGCTAGTGATGGTAAAGAAACTATCCCATATGTAAGGCCGCGCCATAGCTCAAGCGGATAGTCGCTGGCTTCCCACCGCGGCGGCCCGGGTTCGATCCCGGGTGTGGTCAAGTGGGATTTGTGGTGAACAAAGTGGCGCTGGGGCAGGTTTTGTCCGAGTACTTCGATTTCCCCTGCCAATCTTCATTCCACCAATTGCTCCACAATCACCCTCACATATCACCTAGGGCTGGTACAATAGGCCAGAAGTGGCCGCAGTACAAGGGACTTAGTCCCACCCCACTAGCANAAAAAAAAAAAAAAGAATCCCATATATATGTGTATACATACGGGATGTCCCAGGAGGAAAGTTTAGTATTCTAGGAGGTCAGAGTATCGGTCATTCAAAACAAAAACTTGTATATGTACATGTGCCCTACTCCGAACGGTTTCCGAGATAGAGCTGTTTCACTGTACTGTACACTGTACACTGTACAGACGAGCAACACGCCATGGCCTCACACGAGTTACACCGAGACAGAGCTATTTCACTGTGTACTGTACACTGTACACTGTACAGACGAGCAACACGCCATGTCCTCACACGAGTTACAAAGTGCATTGATGTTGACGGTGGAATTTTCGGAAATGTAAACTGTATAACTTTGTCATATGAAAAATAAATGTCAGTATTAGGGACAATATGTAATATCTGTTTCTTATGAACAGTTCTGGCATTGTGTAGTGAAATAGCTCTATCTGGGAAACCGTTCGGAATAAGACACATGTACGTATTACTTACTCATGTAGCTGAGCTCTTCTTGAGAAGCCGCCAATTCTACAGCTACTCAAGAATTTTCCAGCATTTTATGTAACCCGAAGGTTCATTACCATGTTCACAAGAGTCCTCCACCTTTCCCTATCCCGAGCCAGATGAATCCAGTCCAAACCAACCCATCCTATCTCTCTAAGATCCATTTTAATATTGTCCACCCACCTACGTCTTGGTCTTTCCAGTGGTCTCTTTCCATCTGGCTTTCCCACCAATATCCTATATGCACTCCTCTTCTCCCCCATTCGTGCTACATGCCCTGCCAATCTCATCCTCCTTGACTTGATCATTCTAATTATGCTTGAAGAAGAGTACAAGTTATGAAATGTATGTTTACTTTTTTTTTTTGTTTAGAATGACCGATACTGTGTCCTCCCAAAATATTGACCTTTCATCCTGGGAAACTCTGTATAGTTGCAGAATTCAAGCAGATGACTTCTCTATATTTGAGAGAAAAATTCAAAAGCTGCGAGAAATGAAACAAATCTATGAAAGGGGAACAAGTACAAAAACAAATTTCACCCCTTGAAACGCCCTACCTTCTAGAATGTGGGACGTTAAACATTAAATTTATAAATTTCCCCCACACAAATAAGATAACAATTCTGCGGACAAGATGCGGAAATACAGTAATTAAAAGCATCGGTGGTTAATTTGGAACCATTTATGAATCCCCGAGATTCGCAAATCTAGCAGAATGGTCCAAGGGGCGATATTTCTGACTTTAATTAAGTAAGTGCTCTGTTTGACTCTGCTGGAACACCGACTTCGCCGACTAACCGCTTTCATGATTTTCTCCATTCTCTCCAGTGAACGAAATTCACAGTCGTTACGAAAGAAGTAATGCAGACAGTTTCCCTGAATTTAATGAAGGATGTATACCGCAGATCACAAATTGTAATGTGAGTGAAACACCGAACACAGAACTGGAACACAGAAAGGTAATATGTGTCATAAAATATCTGCTGAAAGAAGCGCTATGTACCAGTGGAGGGCAGTGCGGGGCAATGCGATAACGGGCTATCCTCTCATACAATTAACGTGCCACTGGAACCCGTGTCCGAACTGCAAGCAGACAGTCGATTGCTGCACACAGTAGCAACATGTGAAGAGATGTTAGGAACATGGAGCAGGACAGAAGAAAAACCTTGCATATTCTAAAGAGCTGATGTGAAACCTATAGACTGCTATTAGCTTAAGCATCCAAGTGCCAGTCTATAGGAAAAGCATAAAACTAATGCAAGATCACGGCTCTTTTTAGCAAACATGACATATTTATGAAGTAATAAATGAAATAAACCGTTTCAACTTCACGAAAATTGAGGATGGATGACTCGTATGTCGAAAATAAGAGGACTTTCATTGGCTATACAGCCCCCTTCAGTTATTCAATATTAGAGGGGGCGGGTTTCCCCATGCACCGCGACTAGTAGTCTATTGTACGTCCCCCTTTAATTTCTACTGTCGCCATACCCTACCGGTACTGGTGCACGCTATCTCCCCTTTCTGCCAGCGAGGTCGGCCCTCTTCCNCCACTAGAGCCTATGTCACAGAAAAACTGGATCTGTACCTCCACTCCCTTCTACATCATTTCTGCCTTAATTAGATTAACATTTTAACTTTACTTACGCCTACTTGTTTTGTGGAATTCTGTCATGTTTGCTTCGCAGTTGGTCAATGTTGTTATTAGATGGAATACAAACATATTTGNTGAATTTTTCCGCCCTTAAAAAATTCCATGAGTCATAAGGTTACCCCTAGACTACGGAGGCCTACTACAGCCCCCTTGGGCCTTGTCCTTTGTCTTTTTTTCAGTTTCATGATCATTTTATTCTTTCCGAAATTCTGTCCAGACTGTCTCTGAGAACCACCCAACTTTCTGTCCAATGGATAAAGGGGGTTCATGCCCTGAGGTTGCAGCAGTTGGGGATAGCAGCAAACCATCCACTAGAGCCTGTGTCACAGAAAAACTGGATCTGTACCTCCACTCCCTTCTACATCATTCCTGCCTTAATTAGTTTAACATTTTAACTTTACTTACACCTACTTGTTCTGTGGAATTCTGTCATGTTTGCTTCTGAGTTGGTCAGTGTTGTTATTAGATGGAATAAAAACATATTTCAGTGCGTAAAGTTGTCAGCATTGCGCTTGAAAAACAATGATTTGTATGACGTATCGGATCTTTTCACGTATGTAGCACATGCAGCAGAATTCCCACTGTTCCTGGCTGGCCGGATTCATGCTCGGGGGATCGATAACTCATTACGGTTCTGTGTTCCCTTCAGCGGAGTGTGGGACCAACACCGCCAATTGCATTAGTTTGCCCTGTACATACACTACATGTTATATTAATATTGGCAAGTCACAGATTCGGTATCGTCTTTTATTTTCTCTTGTTTATGACATGGTCACTTCCATCGAAATGTTCCGATAAAACAATGTTGGGCCCTTCCTGACGACCTGCTCGTGTCTATTTTCTGTTCAATAACCCCCCCCCCCAAGATGTTTCGTTAATTCCCGCTCTCCGTCTTGCTCTGTATCTAGTGGTCAGAGTTTCTGGCTACAGACCCATAGGTCCCGGGTTCGATTCCCGGCGCTGCCAGATTTTCTGTGAAGTAGTGGGTCTGGAACGAGGTCCACTCAGCCTCATGAGGATAATTTAGTAGCTAATTGAATGGAGAAGTAGCCGCTCCGGTCTAGAAAACCGAAATTATAGGCCGCGGCGATTCGTTGCGCTGACCACGCGATATCCTCTATCCGCTAAAGTTGGTACTAACTTCGCCGACAAGCGGCGGTCGCTCGGTCGGTATAGTTCGCATGCGGACTAAAATCCACGGAGTTTATATGTATATAGACACACAAACATATTTTGAAGTGTTTCGCACCTAACAAATACTCCATTTGTGCGTAAATCCCCCCCCCCGTTTCAGTTGATGAATAAAATACTTCAAGCAGAATCCCCTATGTCTCCGTTCCTAAGCTGCAGGTGTCTCTAATTCTGGGTACTGGTACTTTTTTGTTATTTTTTTCGTGGGGTGAGTCCACTTGGTACTGAGGCCACTGTTTGACTTATTGTACCAGCCCCAGATGATAGATGACGATGATTGTGGAGCAGTCAGTGGGATGCGAACTTGCAGTACTCGAAGAAAACCTTCCCCAGAGCCACTTTGTCCACTACAAATCCCACATGACCTAACCTGGGCTCAAACCCGAGCATCCCAGTTGGAAGCCGAAGATTAACCGCCTGAGCTGTGGCACGACCCCTTATTTTGATGTGTTTTTGTACATGTATACATTCGCAAGAGTGAGCCGTAAATATGTATGTGTTAAAGTAGCGTAGTTGGTTCAGGCACTATGCTACAAGCCGGAAGGTCGCGGGATCGAATCCCGATGAAGTAATTGGATTTTTCAAATGAATTAGTCCTTCCAGCCGCAATATGTCCCTGGGGTCTACTCAGCCTCTAGTACCAGGAATATTCTTTGGAGATAAAGGGCGGCCGGCGAGTAGGGCTGACAAACTTACCGCTATCTACGAGCCGATTATCTAGAAAATGTGGGAACCACAACATCTCACAACCCTATGGGCCTCCACGGCCTGTTACAGGGATATCTTTACTATTTAATTTACTTTTATGTACATCTACGCAGTACAATCTGTCCCCTAGCCCTTCGTAGGGTGTTGGAGCTTCGTGAAAGAGCATTTATGTATGTAAGATTTGAGGTTTTCACGGCGGTGACTATGAAGAATGCCGTCTTCTGGGATATGGCGCCGTGTGGATCTTGCGTAAACCGACGTTTCGGAAGAACGTATCGCCTCCATCTTCAGGGTAGAAAAATCCGCGAGCGAGAAACCAGGGTGAGCAGGTGGCTGCAGACTGAAGATGGAGGCTATACGTTCCTCCGAAACGTCGGTTTACACCAGATCTACACGGCACCAAATCCCAGAAGACAGGATTCTTCAGCTTTTATGTAGCTCACGTTCATATTTTACTGTGAATTCAATTGTGAATGGTGTAGCGAATTTCCAAAAGGTACAACCAGATAAGCTGCTCATATCAGCAATACTTGAATTGTAAGAAATGTGGGAGCTGTAAGTTGTTGATAAAATCTCTTATCATTTGCACAGCCCCGCTTGGCGACCAGTATCGGATTCCCGCGGGAGAAGAGAACTTGCAAATTATCCCTGTTTGTTCCTCTTATTACGGATAACACGAATGAATTCATTCATTCATCAGTAATCTGTCAGGTCCACAGTCTCTTCCAGAACAATTCCTCCACTTAATGCGATCTAGAGCTTTCTCCTTCAAATGAAAATATCCTCTTCTGTCCCCAAGGTCATCCAGCATCTTCTTACGTCTTCTTCTTCGTCTTCTGGTCACTTCTATTCGCCCCTCCGGTTTGTTTTATCTCCAGAGGAAACATCTCGCATACATGGTATCTCTGTTTTTGGAAAGAGACTATCCAGGAAAAGTGATAATGTGGTAGTTTTTCCATTTGCTTTCCACATCGCAGTACAACAGCCGTTCAAACCACTCTGGTCACGCCTGTTGCTATACGAACTTGAACCATCTCGAGCATCATTTGCTCTGTGCTTCAAGTCGCTGCTGATGACGCTGCTTCCGGCATCAGTTTTTGGTGTCTCTCTTCGTCTGATGCCTACCCTTTGACCTGTCCAGCAAGGGAGGCCCTGCCAGTAGCTACGCTACCGCTGGTATAGCTCTCAGGGTCCTTGGCGTACTCAAACCCCCTCACCACGATAAGGTGGAGACACCAACGAAGTGGACGAATGATATATGTAAGCCTAAATAATTATTCCAGTGGCATGTTCTTGATTTCTAGGCAGGACTACTGATACCAACCCAAATGGGGTATTTCCCTCATGGTTATCTTGGCCGGAAATCCAAGGCTTGTAACTAACTGAGTTCTGAATATATCGAGTTGAACATTTGGAGTAAATTGAAGTAAAGAAAAGGATTTTTAATAATGAAACTGCAATTACTTGAGGAATCATATCGGGTAGAGGAGTCAGGGTAGCTATGGGCTGTACGTTCGGGGTTTGATTCCCGATAAAGTCAAGATTTATCTCTTCTCCACAGAGTCCATACCGGCTCTGAGGCCCACCCAGCCTCATATCCAGTGGGTGTATGGGGCTGTTCACCCGGGAGTAAAACGGCAGGGACCTGAAGCTGACCATTCAGTTCCCCAGGTCAAGAATAATGGAGCAATACCTCCACTACCCCATACATCTTCATGACATAGAGTTTAATGATTAATTGAGCACAGGGACTTTTTTTCTTTCCTTTTTTCTTTTTCCCTTTCCTCTCGCTCACACTTTGGAGCACTTGGCTGATTTTTCAGTTTCTTGATCATTTTGCAAGGCCTGTACCTAAACACAGAATAAACACACACACACCAAACAGCCGTACCTTGTGTGGGATTCGAACTCACGATCCCGGCTTCCCAGCGAGCGAAGACAGTTCATGCCTTAGACCGCTCGGCTACCGTGCCCAGCACAGGGACAACTTTGCCTCTTGTCATATCTGTCTACCTATTTGTCCGTCATCCATCCATCCATCCTCCTCTCTGCTTGCCTGCCTGTCTGTGGCTCTACAGCCCTTGTGGACCTTGACCGCTTTTTTGAATGCGAACGTAAATTTTCACGAAGTAACTTGATAGTCACACAAAATCGCGTTTCGTGTCTAATGACCAATATGTCAGCGCCCATGCTCATCAGAATTGCCGGTCCGCCATTAACGAAATTTGATCCCACAGAATGTATGGGTTGGTTAACAGGAAAGAGGGGGCACCATTCACTCGTTAATGTAGACAGTAAGGTCCGACGTTACTGTCCCCTCCACAAAGATAAGGATTTGTAACCGTAAGCCGTATCGAAAGCACAGCACGCTGATATATTGGCTGTCCCAAGAGGCTGCAATCACAAACAAGTATTTTACTAACGCAGTATTTGACGTTTGAGGCAAAGAGTTGAAACATCTAATGGTTTAAAATTAGGCCTCGTTTCTCTTTTTTTTTTATCCATTCTTATTCTAACGACGATTCGTAAGCTAATGCACAGTACAAGCCTGAATGTCCCAGTTCGAATTTCAGTCAGGTCATCAATAAATCTCACTGAGTTTTTCTTGGATTTGGCCGCGCCATAGTTCAAGCGGTTAGTCGCTGGCTTCCCACCGCGGTATGATTCCTTGGACGGGGGATCAGCCTGCCGCAGGACCGCTGTCTACACACAGGACAACACAAACACAGAAAAAAACGCACACATACATATCCATTAATTTCAGTGGGATTCGAACCCACGATCCCAGTGCTCGAGCGAGCGAAGAACGCGCGGCCACTGTGATCGGCCGTGTGTAAATATACCCTTGTATATAATATATAAACATTTACCTATACATAAGTATGCACACACATATTAATACCTTTGTACTTACGAAGTTACATACACGACATGTCACAATCTTAATTCGATTCTTTATATTTTATTTCTTCAGATATTTTTGAAGTTGATTTGTAACGTCCGAATTCGTCGTTTCTGGTTGTATCTACGTGTATATACGCCACGTTAAGAGGGCACAATCCGCATGTAGTAATCTCAGCACACAGCATCTGCTATGTAAATAGGAGCAGATTTCAGTAAAGGAAACCGTTTTGAGGAAGAAAAGGAATTGGTGCAGGTGTGGGTAATGTAACTTGCTCCAAGGAAGACGAATGGCCTGAGTGAAGCTCATGGCAGTTCACACTCGACTTTCTTGCGCGCTCAAGGGGGCGGGGAAAGGGAGCTCGGGGGAGTAGCACACGCAAAACCTCGATATAACCTCTGAGCTTTTGTGCGATTTAATATCTAATCCGTTTCAGCAAGTCGTCAGTAGTGCGACTGGAATTTCATAAGAGTCGCTACTTAAAGAGTCACTTCATATCTAAAATACATGCTTCAACGTTGTAAATGGGATACAAATAACACGCGAATTTATGTTCACTGCAATATGTGTACGGTATTTACCGACTCTTTTTAAGCTACTGAACTTATACTCTGAAAGGTTCTCATAATGGTACATATCAATCTGAATTATTGGGGTTTTGAGCTTTGTCCACCGTTCGGTATTCTAAACAGTGGAGCGGTGCGGAAACTGATCCTGTCTCCGTCCTCAGATATTGGAGTGGGGAACATCTACTCTGATGGGTCCGTTAGAAAGTGCTATACTAAATAACTGGGCTTCTGGCTACCAGCCAGAAAGTTGTGGGTTCGACTACCAATGAGACCATTGGATTTTTCAATTGACCTAATACTTCCAGCCCAACTATGGCCCAGGGGTCGACTCAGCCTCTAACAGAAATGAGTACCAGGAATATTCCTGGGAGGTAAAGGGTGGGCGGCGCGTAAGGCTGACAACCTCACCGCCATCTGTGAGCCGATTGTCTAGAAAATGTGAGAGCCTCAACGTCTGGACCTCCACGGCTACTTACAGGGATAGCTTTACCCAACATTTTACCCTAATCCCCCAAGAATAGAAATATGAGTAAGATCTGTGGAGGTCACTTGAAATATACGTTGGGATGTGTATGAGTAAAACGGAAAAGGAAAATTCCCTATACAAGAGAGACGCACTAGAAACCTGTGTGCAACGGATTGAATCACAGTTCTCTTCGACTTCTTCCCTCTGAATTCCAGATTAGCCTATGCATTTACCTTGATTCATAATTCATCTGTATTCATTTTTATTTTCTGAACTTCAGTAGCCGCAGAATCTTCTCTATGACTTCCATAATCTCTCTAGAACTTTCCCTGAAGGTAACCCCGAATTTCGGGCTTAATGCTCGGCATTTGCTTCTGCGTCAGCCTTCAGACTTCTCTGTTTCCTGGATGATAGACCTTGTTGCTTTAGCTGCCAAACTCATCACTTGTTAAAATTCAAAATCTTGGCGGAAAATTTGTCTGATATCGGAAAACAGTGGCCGCCTTTCCTTTGATTCTGAACCTTGCTTACTGACAGTATTTCATAACTATGCTGTGAAAGAAGTAAAGCTGTCCCTGTAACAGGCCGTGGAGGCCCATAGGTTTGTGAGACGTCGAGGTTCCTACATTTTCTCTAGACAGTCGACTCACAGATTGCGGTGAGGTCAGCCTTATATCACCGGCCGCCCTTTATCCCCAGGAAGATTCCTGGTACTCATTTCTGTTAGAGGCTGAGTGACTCCAGGGCCATAGTGCGGCTGGAAGGATTAGGTGAATTGAAATATCCAATGACCTCATCGGGAATCGAACCCGCTACCTTCCGGCTTGTAGCAACTGTGTTCTGTAGCTATTTAAATGAATCTTTCCTTGAAAGTAAATGCAAATGAATCTTAAAGTTAGAAAAATCAATCTGAAATCTACGAAAAGAGTTTAAACAGTTCGGGACAGTTCCAGAAATTAATTTTAGGATTAGGTTGACTGATTGTTATACTCGTAATAGGTTTACGAAACATTTTTATTTGAATTTTTGTTGTGTGTGGTTTTCGAGACTATAACCATGAAATGGCAAACATTTCCCCTCTGGTCACACGATACAGACTTTATTTATAATACGCCGGCACGTTTTGTCTCACAGATTAATATTGATGAGGCAATAAGCCTGGTAACTCATCTGAAATTTCGGTCCACAATTAATAACGGCAGTGATTCCTATGAATGTAGCAGCAAATATGTCACTTCCTGTTTGACGTGTGTATGTGTGGGCGCGTCCTTTGTCATGCGTCAGGACCTACAAGTAAACAAACCAGACCGATGTTCCCTCATTTCCACTGTTTTCAACATTTTTCTTTACCTCACTTACCATCAGCATTGTCATTGATCGACTCATTACATGATACAGCGTCGCTAAACAGTGATCGAAATTATTGTTACTGAAATTGTTACCAAAAACATATGCAGCAGAAAAACGCCACACAAGACTATGACAGCCGCAAACGAATACAAGGACGGTATTCTAGATCTGAGATACAACAACAAAGCAACGCCATGCATGGGAGCACGAAAGACAAATGGAGAATGCAGTGGTCTACCCATAAACTAAAAGTTTCCTGATGATGGTCCATGTGCGGTCGAAACATGTGTAAATTGAAAAAATGTAAAACTAAGGACATTTTGAAGTATTTTGATAATAACTTTCAGTATATAAGATATATTTTTAGTATCTTAATGACATTTTATGATATTTAATAAAAGTATTAAAGTTACACGTTTAGTGAAAAAAAAACAACATATTTTAGGTGTCTTTTATATCATTGTTGCATTATTGACGGTGTACTGGAATAATAGACCGCCTCTGTGGTCTAGTGGTCACAGTTCCTCGCTACAAATCCAGAGGTCCAGGTTCAATTCCCAGCGTTACCAGTTTTTCTCTGAGAAGTAGTGGGTCTGGAACGGGGTCCACTCAGCCTCGTGAGAATACTTGAGGAACTATTTCAAGAAGTAGCGGTTCTGGTCTAGAAGAACGAAGTTAACGGTCGTGGGGATCCGTTACGCTGACCACGCGTCACCCTCTATCCGCTGCAGGTGGCACTAACTATCCCGACAAGCGGCGGTCGCTCGGTCGGTATAGTTCGCTTGCGGACCAAAACCACGGAGTTTGTTTCTTTCTTTCTTTTTTTTCTTTTTTTTTGTACTGGAATAATAAGGATAATACCTCAATGCAACCAGGTGCTGAAATATAATAGTAATCGAAATTATTGATAAAGAATGCATGAACGGAAACTTATTTTTTATGTTTTATATCCAGTTTAAATACCGATTTATTTTTGTTTGGAAATGCGTGAGTTGCTTCTTTCATATATTTTAACCATTCGAAAATTTATCAGTCAAAATTTCGTTCCAATGGAACACGTGACGCTTACAGTTCGATTTCTTCCTTTCCAAATACAAATAGGTTCTTATGCTGTAATGTGTACAATTATCTCGTCGATTTTGTGGGGGTTCAGTGTTTGTTTGGAGAGCCATCTTGACTGATTTTTTTAATTGTTTTTATTCTCGAGTTTTGCGAAGGAAATAAACGAGACCGCCGTAAACAGGGATCGAGTATGGTCTTACAGAAGTTCCAATCTTGAGAGCCTGGAAGTTTCTAGAACCAACACATTATCTTCCGTAAGTGTTCGAGACACTTCCATTTACTTAGATAGGCCCTTTGAACTCTGCCTTCCCACACTAAAATTCCTCTTCTTTATACGAGTACAATGCCCCTATGTGGGATGCAACCTGCTTAGCGTTGTCTAACACTGTAGTGCAGCATAGACACAAGTCCATAGGGACATGTCCTCTGCACACAAGAGCAACTAGTCCATCAATGAATATGTGATATTTGAAGGGGACCGCTTCCTGGCTACAGACCCAGAGGTCCGGGTTCGATTCCCGGCGCTATTTTCTGAGAAGTAGTGCGTCTGGAACGGGGTCCACTCAGCCTCGTGAGGGTATTTTTTTTTATTACTGCTAGTGGGGTTGGGACTAAGTCCCTTGTACTGTGGCCACTTCTGGCCTATTGTACCAGCCCCAGATGATAGGTGAGGGTGATTGTGGAGCAACTGGTGGAATGAAGATTGGCAGGGGAAACCAAAGTACTCGGAGAAAACCTGCCCCGGCGCCACTTTGTCCACCACAAAACCCACTTGACCAGACCGGAGATCGAACCCGGGCCGCCGCGGTGAAAAGCCAGCGACTAACCACTTGAGCTATGGCGCGGCCTCTCGTGAGGATAACTGAGGAGCTATTTGATGGAAATAACGGGTCCGGTCTAGAAAACGGAAATTAACTGCCTTGGGGATCTGTTGCGCTGACCACGCGACACCCTCTATCCGCAAAAGTTGGCACTAACTTCACCGATAAGCGGCGGTCGCTCGGTCGGTATTGTTCGCTTGCGGACTACAGGCCACGGAGTTTGTGATATTTGAACACATCAGAGTCCATGAAGAATACAGCTGTTTTGCATGTTGCATGGTGTAGTCTGACAGAAATTTATAGAAGAGATCTGTTTACTTGGCTTACTCTTCGACCCTGAGGATGTAGGTGATACATTCCTCCGAAACGTCAGTAAATTTCTAGAAGGCTACATAGTGCACCATATCAGAAGATCGTAGTATTCATTTTTATTTACATTTATTATTCATGAGCCGAGATAGCTCAGTCGGTATAGCGACTGCTACGGGCTAGACGACAGAGGGGTCGGAGTTGGAGGCCCGGTAGGGTCAAGAATTTGTTCTTCTCCACGTCGTCAAGACCGGCTCTGTGGCCCACCCAGCCTCCTATCCAGTGGGTACCGGGGTGAAAGCCCCAGGGTCGTGAATCTGACCACTTACCTCCAACTAGTGCCGAGGTCAAGAAAATGTAGATTTATACATCCACTCCCCCATACACCTTCATGGCGCAATGCTTAAGTTGTTAACGCACAGGGGCAATTTTATCTTGCTATTATACATAATCCACAGTGTCCGTAATAAATGTAAGTACAGGCCCGTGAATGGGTTATGCCCGGTAGCGTAAAGGTTCGGCCACACAGAGCGCTACGTACGCTATGTTCGCTATACGAACAGAAAAATATCCCCTTTTATTGCCAATGTCGCTGGCCACACAGACTTCCCTACGCTACGTACAGTATATTCCCTATGTTAGCTGCGTCGCAGAGTGTACACAGCATACGTACCGTACGTAGCGAACATAGCGTAGCACTCTGTGTGGCCGAACCTTAACACATATGCTTTTTTGTTTACGTATGTATAATTTTAATGCTTGTCTTAAGGTTTTATTCAGGTCTGCCTAGTAAGTTACGACTGTGTATCTTGTCAGTCTACGTGTAGTTTCGTTATTGTCCAGTAGGTTCACTACTAGTGCATTAGTGTGGTTTTGTAATGTTCTTAAGTATTTGGTATTCACTTTTTTATTTCGCTGATCGCTGTGTTCATTTGTAGAGCTTCATGGGTCCTGTGGCTGTTTATGTACCAAGGTGCGTTCAGAATGGATCGAAATGGATTGAAAGAGCCGGAGGATTTCGATGTTGAAATTTGTGCTGTTCATTGATGAACTGAATTATCTGAATCTCTATGCACCCCCTTAACATCTATATCTCTCTATATGAATCAAGTTTTTTTGCTGCATTAATACGAAAATACTAAGGCGTATTGAACCTAAACAAGAAATCAAACTCAAAATATGGTAGACTGGGAGCAGATATTCCATACGGAATTTGCAAGAGATGACGTTAGGGCTCTGAAAATTTCTCTTCTTCCCATGATTTTAAGGTATCGAATTACGAGGCACAATAAAAAACTTTTTGAGTGGTGCCAACTCGTGTCTAGCATTGCAGATCTTTGTTCTACCGTCCCCATCCCCCACTTCACAACCCCCGCCGCGCACTGTCAGGAAAGGAAGTGCTTGGGAGACGTAATGTTTCCGCAGGGAGCCCGCACTCCGAGGAGGGGGAAACGCTTTTTTTTTTTTACATATTGCAACTGGAGATAGAATAAAAGCATTGACGAGCAGAGACGAGTAATCCCCAAGCAGAAACAAAGCTGTGTTACGGCTGAGCATGGTACAAGTTGAAAAAATAGCAACACTACGGAATAAAATTGCATTGCATGAAAATTTCATGATGGTCCAGGCGATAACAGCTGGAACTCAGCAAGCAGAAGTGAAAGCGGAGAGAAGCGACGTGGAATGGGGGAAGACAGAAAAGTTTAACGATACGGCGCTGACGAGTGGAAAGACGGAGGGGTTGAAGGGGTATGGGGGAGTCGGGAAAACACGAAATACGTTCCTTATGAAATATATGATTGTGATAACATGGTGTCATACCGTGGGGGTTTGAATTCATTGAAAGTTTGAGGTTTACTTTCCGTAATCAATAACGGAAATCAGAGAATTTGATTCCTGGCGCGGAAAAAAATAATGAAAATATAAAATGAATCACATTACAACATTGGAATGTTAGATTGTCGATATACAGAAACGGAGGGGCGTGCATGAAAATCTGATGGCAGGAAAAGCCGAAGGGAAATGAGAGGTGAAGAAGAGTATCGAGAGGAACACGCAAAGAACAGGAAAGAAGTAAAAAGTGTGGGGAAGTACGAAAGAAAAAAGTAATGAAATTTGCTACAAGTATGAAGGAAAGTCTTAAATTACTTAAACGAGGGGCTGCTATGGAATATCTTAAGATTATTTCTAGTTTTACAGCTTACTTACTTACTTACTTACTTACGAAGCTGAGCCCTTCTTGAGGAGCCACCAATTGTAGAGCTACTCAAGAATTTCCCAGCATTTTATGGAACCCGAAGGTTCATTACCATGTTCACAAGAGCCCTCCACTGGTCCCTATCCTGAGCGATATCAATCTAATCCATACCATCCCATCTTATCTCTCTAAAATCCGTTTTAATATTATCAACCCACATAAGCCTTTGTAGTTTTACAGCTGTTAAAATTAATTAGATTTCTTATAACGGAGGTATGTTGGACATACTGATGGGAATCATATCTTATGACAGTTATTTGAACAAAATATATATATATGTGATGAATATGACCATTGCTAGGGAACGGTTAGGTAAGCACGTTCCCACGGAAAAGAATAAACGTAGTAACAGACGAACTGTAGTGAAGTAGTGATTTCTCTTCGGTTCGCCTCGAGTTGTATAAAAGTAAGAGAGTTCAATGATTCAGTCGTAAGAGAATTCATAAGTTCAGCGTTCAGCTGTGGAGTATTAACAACGGAAGCCGAAGAAATGACCGATTCGTGAATGAGAACCAAGCCAGTCACAGTGTAAAAGAAGACATTCGTAGTCCAGTAAGGAATGTAGCGAGGCTTAGTCATTGATTGTGAGCTGTTATAATTGATTGTAATTGTAATAGAAGTGTCAGTAAACCCAATCATCAAATCTAGACCCCATTATTATTAGTCACGGAAACCCCTCATACGTGACTATATATATTCGTAATTAGATTTGAGAACACGGACGGAACCAATCAGACGTTTCGTCTACTGCAACAGTCAGGGAGAGAAGGCAAGTTTCAGTCTTCCCGTTTTTGTATGACTCATTGAAATCTCGGTCTGTGCATGATCCCAGAGCATGTTGTAACAGTTACTGTTGCAATTATTTGGTTTAGACCGTTCAAGTAATGGCATGACACTAGGCCGCGCCATAGCTCAAGCGGTTAGTCGCTGGCTTCCCACCGCAGCGGCCCGTGTTCCAGCCTGGATCTGGTCACGTGGGATTTGTGGTGGACAAACGGCGCTAGGGAAAGTATTCTCCTAGTACTTCGGTTTCCCCTGCCAATCTTCATTCCACAAATTGCTCCACAATCACCCTCACCTATCATCTGGGGCTGGTACAATAGGCCAGAAGTGGCCGCAGTACCAAGTGAACTCAATCTCATCCCACTAAGAAAAAAATATCATGACAGGTCCGTAAGGTATTCTAAAACTGTTTCATCCTGATTCACGATTATAAAAATGGCATCCGACGTGATAATCGCCGGTCATAGTGAGGGCGCTGTCGAAGGCATGAACTGTCTTCGCTCACTCAAACACTTTGGGGCATGGATATCTTTGTGCGTTTATTCTGTGTTTGTGTTGTGTGTATAGGTAGCGACCTTGCGACGGGCTGATCCCCCGTGCAAGGAGTCCTACCGACTGTATATAGGATTAAGAAACTGCAAAAGCGGCCAAGTTCCAACAGAAGGACTGCAGAGCCATAGATAGATAGATAGGTGTGATGTTAGCAATCATAATTGCCGATCATTTAATAACTATCAGTCTATAAAGAGTATTCGAGACGGAAGTTAAGTCTGAGTTTCATTGCCATAGAAAATAAAAACAACCTTCGTGAAGAGGAAAATGGCCCCAATAAACGAACAAGGACAGGTGTATGGCAAAGGATCCTGCAGATGTGTCAGAAAAGGAAAAAAAAAGGTTGTAATTTTAACAGAAAGGAAAAACTAATTGAATGTCCGGAAGAAAACAGAATTCAAATAATATTGATATTCGAGAGACAGCTGAAGGTTTGTGGAACATTTTATGACAAAAATGCTGAAATATTCCTGCAAAGGGGAGATTTAAAAATGTTATTTAATCAAATCAGGATTCAACATGGAAGTAACAACATATGAACGCACACTCTCGTGGTATATGATTCAAGAATTTGCCTGATGACCAAAAGAGAGAGATGGGGCGTCAGAAGGGAGGATATTGTCACGTATTTTACTGACTTTTAGACGGGGTTTTTATTGGATACTTACAAGCCGTAACTACAAATAATTATAACACTTTACAAATTGCTATAATTATAACATATAAAATAAAACCTTCAACATCTGCTTGCTTAGTCATTGCTCGTTTTCTAGAATTCTCTATTTGAATGTTTGCGTCTTAGACAAAACTAACTTCATGCAGACCGAATATAGAACAGCCAGTCGGACAGTAAATTTTCTTCTGTTATTCTCCATTGCCACGAAAGTGCAACAATCTCCGGAAAGCACGTTGATTTATATAAGGGTATCCGTTGCCGCGGAAATATGTTTCAACTAGCCGTTGTTTAGCAACAGACGTCTCTGCTGTGCTTTTCTGACCTCACACTTCGGCGTTCAGGCGTCATGTCACAATATATATAAGATTTTTGTTTCTGCGAATAGTTGAATAATTTTTCTTATTTTGTCTGTCTCTGCTTAATTACAGTGAATATTTCCGTCATTTGGTCTTATCTTCGCTAAGAATTACGAGGAGGGCCGGAACATCAACAGAAAGACACTGCTTCAATATGATAATGGTTCAGTGGCAGATCTGTACACTCGTACCACTTCCTTGCCACTGATTTTACCCTCTTACGTCACGGTAGATGCTGTCCCCTTGCTGGTTAGATTTCCTTCACATCTCTTCCTTTGCTTGCGTGAAATTGTATCTATTGTGCAGTGCCAATGGTGGAGTTGCGATGGAGAAAGGCATAGTTGATTTGACAGGAACAGGCCGGCGGACTGCTCTCATGCCCAGCGGACGAAATAATTGCGTGGGTTTGTGGATTGAGAGCTGACGACTCAGCAAAGATGGAAAGATTTACCCTCGGATTGGACAATAACTTCCACGACCTGAACAGTATCGAGAACTATCATGTTGGTGAATGCTTTTGACACGTTTGTAGTTCGTGAAATTATCTGTCGAATTCAGGGTATATTCCCTGAAATATATTTTTTTCTCTTGAGAATATCTTTGTTCTTGGGTTAAAGGGACACAACAGTTGCACAAATTACCTAACGTATATCCCTAAGGTCCTTTATTCGAATCTAGTAAAAGTCTTATGATAGATTTTCTGTGGTTTTCGGTATGTGTTCTATACAGATAACGGAATTCCGTCTAAAACAGTTCATGACTCTTCTACTATACGAGTTATGTCCGTAACTTGCAGATCACAGTGGACGCGCGGTCTAAGCCATGAACTATCTTCGCCCGCTAGGCCACGCCATAGCTCAAGCGGTTAGTCGCTGGCTTCCCACCGCCGCGGTCCGGGTTCGATCCCGGGTCTGATCAAGTGAGATTTGTGGTGGACAACGTGGCGCTGGGGCTGGTTTTCTCCGAGTACTTAAGTTTCCCCTGACAATCTTCATTCCATCAAATTCTCTATCATCATAATCATCCGGGTCAGGTACAATAGGCCAATCAGTGGCCGCCGTGCCGAGTGAACCCAGTTGGACTCCACCCCACACCAAGCGAATTAAAAAAAACATTTTAATCTTGGCCCGCTAAAACACTGGGATCGTGGGTTCGAATTCCACTTGAGGCATGGATATCTGTGTACATGTTTTCCTGTGCATATAGCGGTCTTTCGACAGGCTGATCCCCCGTCCAAGGAGTCTAAACATTAAGAAACTGAAGTAAAACAAAGCATTTCACGGCTCCCCTCTGCTTCTAGTGGGAGCAACGTGAATATGAATAACTGAAATCATCTATAAAATGCGTTCTGCTCTCAAAATGTGAGGCCGAGTTTTACATCCATGTTAAACAATAAACATGGGCCCTAATATTTGTATAATTAATATATCGGGTTAAAATTAACGGCCGTGTGGATCTGTTGCGCTTACAACGCGACACCCTCTATCCGCAAAAGTTTGCACTAACTTCGCCGACAAGCAGCGGTCGCTCGGTCGGTATAGTTCACTTGCGGACTACAGGCTACGGAGTTTAATATATCGTGTTGTATGCACGACTTCTTATTTTATATAGCTTCCCTTTTTACATCTAATATTTGGGATTTCCACAAAGTTGCTGTGAAGAGTTAGAGTATTATGTAATGAGCACACCAATTCACTCTTATTTACTACACAACTGTCTCCACTCCGCCTTGCAGGTTACAGAACTTTAAAAAACACACAAGCTCCTAATTTCATTTCAGCAATTTCGAGTCTAATCATGTGTTTGTTTTCTTGAATGCACGAAGTTCTAATTCCGCTGTGTCATCCCTTCTTTGCTAGTTGTTCTCTGCTACCCTGAAGTTGGAAGCAATACATTTCTCCGAAACCTCTACCGATCTGTACGGCGTCACAATTAAGAATACCATACTCTTGATAGTAACCGCTGTGAGAACCTCAAGTCCAGCAGAATGTATTTGTTTGTTGTTTATGATTGTTACAACAATCGAAGATTATTTCTCTAAACAACAGAGCTTATTGCCATACATTCTATGTTAGGGAAACGCAGTGTGTTTTATGCTATAGGAACTAAATGTTTAAACTTTATTTGGACGAGTATAAAAGATTATTAACGCCGTCCACTGCGATTGATAAATGTTTTTGTAACCTTTCATCCTTTACATGTTTCGGTCGGAGCGACCATCTTCAGAAGGACATATCTCTACATACGCAAACTGCTATAACAATGTCATAGGTCATTAGCAGTGCTTACAGAAACCACTATTACAATGTAATAGACATAAAATAGTATCCTGTAACAATTACTACTATGTGCATGAATTTGTTTAAATATTTATAAAATATTATAATTAGTGTATTTATAAAGTATTGTTTAAAAATTGTTGTTAAAATGTAGATTAAAACAACATTTATCAATCACACTGGACGGCATTAATAATATTTTGCTGTAGCGTAGTTGGTTGAGGCACTATGCTACAAACCTGAAGGTCGCGGGTTCATTTCCTGATGAGGTCACTGGATTTTTTTCAGTTGACCTAATCCTTCCAGCCACACTATAGCCCTGGAGTCGACTCAGCCTCTAACAGAAATGAATACTGGGAATTTTCCTGGGGATAAAATGCGGCCGGTGCGTAAGGCTGACAACCTCACCGCCATCTTTGAGCCGACTGTCTAGAAAATGTGGGAACCTCAACATCTCACAACCCTATGGGCCTCCACGCCCTGTTACAGGGATACCTTTACTTTTTTACTATTGCTAGTGTGACGGACCAGGATGAACCAAGTCAGAGTTATTTGGACCACTTTCGGGCTTCAGAGAGTCAAACACGAAGACAACTTTTTGATAACCATTTTGTGACAGTGGTTAAGGCCCACCCTGTGCGTGGTGGAGTTGCTAGTTCATTGCCGTCCGACTGACACGTGGACTTGCATATATGATCTGTTACAAATGAAATATAGGTAACATGCAGGGGGTTATCTGCAACGCGTCAATTTTAGGGGCACTGAAATGTCAAATTGTATTCGGTTGGGGGCTGTTTCAGTATCGAGTTCTGGCGACCAGTTTGCGGTGTGTCCGACGCGCGCCGAACTCTGCCGACGCCGCCAGATAGTTAGAGTTCGACGGCAAGGACGTCAGTTGCGAATGAACTCTCGTACCGAGAGGCAGAAGGTAGTGCGCGATGGGGCGTCTTGTCGCCCGGCTTGTTGTCTCCGCTGCTGTCTGCCTACTGCTCACAGGTAAGGGGCACAACTCTGTTACGCTATGGTTGTGGTTGGAACCACGCGCTTGTAATGACATGGCTTCGATTTCTATCCACAGCTGACTCTGGGTACATGTCCACTGATTATTTAATTCTATCATCAATGTAGATGCATTGACTATAAACTTCTAAAATCATGTTCGTGCGCTGTGTAGGAAAATTATATCTGTTTATAAAATCTTAGTTGACTAACTGTATCTCTTTATATTGCGATTTCATTTTATACATTATCTCACAATTCTTTTCGTCCAGCTGAAATTATATTTTTTTAGCATTACCCTCTACGTAGTTAAAGAAAGTTGTTTTGTGTTGTGTAGTTGTATTTGTTGTCCTCTAAAAATGGAAGGTGATATAACTGACACCGAAAATATTAAGTTGCGGAAGTTCACTGTGGTAAATATATCTATCGATGCCGGGTCTGGTCAAGTGGGATTTGTGGTGGACAAAGTGGCGCTGGGGCAGGTTTTCTCCGAGTACTTCAGTTTCCCCTGCCAATCTTCATTCCACCAATTGCTGCACAATCACCCTCACATATCATCTGGGGCTGGTACAATAGGCCAGAAGTGACCGCGGTACAAGGGACTTAGCCCCACCCCACTAGCAATAAAAATGTTTCTATGAATGTGATTGTCTTTACAGTTTACAATTGTTAAATAATTTATATTGGGATATTCGTAAATGTTACAATTAATAGTAATAAATATATTTATTATGTTCGAAGACAAACATATACCTACACAAATGTTCATATAATGTGGTTATATCAGTTCTGTTAGTACGCAATTCCTCTCTTTCAATAAAAAATTTCTGAGCTATCAAACGCTGGGATATGAAGGAGCATCCTTTCAGCGTTACTTAATAGTAATATTGAAAGAGACCACTGCGAAGAACAAGGTATAGATGGGTGAACAATATTGAAATGGATCTTAGAGAAATATGATGGGATGGATTAGATTGATCTGGCTCAGGATAGGGACAAGTAGAGGGCTCTTGTGAACACGGTAATGAACCTTCGGGTTCCATAAAATGCTTGAGTAGCTGCAGAATTCGCGGCTCCTCCAGATGGGCTCAGCTCCATAAGTAAGTAAGTAAGTAATAGTAATATTGATGTATTTGGCATCTTTTTTGTGTGTAATATTCACTAACATTATTTTTAAAGCAATAATTTTCCAGCGGCACACAAAGAAACTCTGTATTGAATGGTTATATCGATCACCAGGCAGAGGTAGTAATTGTATACCAGTCTCAATAGGTTTATTGATTTGTCTAAAAAAATACTTTCATTTAAAAGTTATTTGATATTATAAACTGAAACTCTTTGAATTTGTGACGATATTCGAGAGTAAAAGAACGTTTTAATGTTCTTTTTCACGTTAATCTGTAATAGTGTGTATTTATTATATTAATCACTCTGAAATATGTGCTCGTAAGATGAAATAAAGTACAGAGAAGAAAAACTTAACTAGTTAAGGAAAAAGTTTATGTTTTCTCTACGCGAAGCTAGGTGTCTCTAGTTGTAGCATGTTTGCTTCGTGCTTACATGAGGTACAGATCTTCTAACGGTATACTTGCATGAAAACAGAAACAATTCCCGCTTGTAGACGTAACAATCTTCCCCAAACAAAACATAAAAAGTATAAAACATCTGTAGATAGGAATCTTCTATTGTTTTCAGTAACTTATCACACGTTTCATATTTATATATATCGGATTTCAGTTCGTCTCCTATCCAAAATGGCTTCGTTACGAGAGAAGTCTGGAAATGTTCCGAACTTGATATATAATCATCATCTCTCCATATTCATATCCTTGCTGAAGATATAAAAATGTTACGTGAATCCGAGACTGATTTTATTTTGTTAGCTTCTGGATGTATAAGGCCCAAGACGAGGGACATCAGAGCGAAACAGGCTGGATGCATGTGGTTTCTGTTACAATATTTTTATATCCACGGTTCTGGTCTCTGATTTCTCGAATCTTATATCCCGCTTGATTAAACTCTCTCAGATATTTGATGGTACTTGTACTCCTATAAACACATCAGCATATGAGAGGCTATGAAACTAAAAGATATACAGAAGAATACGTTTTGATAGTACATAGCTGCTCTCTAGGCACACAATAGACTATCAATCGGACACATTTTTTCAGGAAGATTCGCGGAATATTTGACTGTAATACATATTTGAAGAGTGGTACTCATTAAAAGAGAGTTGTGCCCCGTAATTTTTGTAGTTAGATGTTTGAATGCATTTAGCCTCGGAGAAAACTGGCCTCATTTGAAAATGTTGTAAATTTTGTACTTTTACCACTGATTAAGAAAATATCTCATCACCCTGTATGAATTCTTTATACATTATATTTTATTTTACTGCTCTTGCCCCCGCTTTGGAGCACAGGGCTGATTTCTCAGTTTCTTCATCGTTTTTACAGACGGTAGGACCACCAAACATCCATGCCCTGTGTGGGATTCGAACCCACAATCCCGTCTTCCGAGAGAGCCTCAGATCGCTCTGCTGCCCTGACCGGCATCCTTTATATTTTAACATAATTTAATTAAGAAATATTTGTTCAGAATTTTCCTGTACTATGTTTATTGAACATTATGCGGTTTGAGGTTGGTAGGGCGGTGAAAATAAACCTTGTGATCTTCGATTTTGTGGCACTATGTAAGTTCTGTTTGCGAACCGGATGTCTCCATTTTCAATATTTTTGTGCAGAATATGTGGCAGCAAATTTTTCGGAAAAGCTCGGAACCGTGAACAGAAATACAGGATCTCATAGCCCAGATGACTAGAGTTGTCATTCAAGATGATATTCAGCGCTTCTTCTTAAGAGATGTCACTGTTTGTCTAGTGTAATTCTTACTTACAGCTCCAACTTGGCCCTTACTTACTTGGTTCATTTGAAGTGCTTCATCAGATCCTGGGAATAAATAACATCCATTATTAATTGGTGTCTTTATTATGAATGTTAAGATGGAATGGGAATCAATTAATTAATATTAAATCTTCTTTTAGATATTTCACGTTTTCTAACATGTAACTTCACGTTTAAGTGGTTGAGTAACTGTGGTAATTATAATGGTTTGTTATTGGCAACCGGTTCCCAACGCGCACCAATTAACTAACTGGGAAGCGGTGTTCTCTACGCTGTCCGTGCGACAACTGTGTGACGCAAAAATAGAACTGTTGGAAGATATATATTCTGTGCTGCCCGTGCTGATGCGTTGTAAACAGGACAAGTCTAGAGTTCAGTGAGTTGTGAGACAGTCGCCGGCCAGCAAGGACGTGAACACGGTAGTTGAGGAATCCACGGCGTTGGCAGCCGTTACCAGGCGACAACCGGTGAAGACACAGCAGACTGAAAAGACTTAATACTGCTAAGTGTGTGATTTAGCGATAGCTCTAGAGTTATTTGTAGTTACATTCTGCAAGAGTCCCGTGAACCTTATTACTAATTTAGACACCGACCACAGCCACTCAATCATGTAATAGTATTTATTATCTACGCATTATAAGCAGGCTTAGAACATGCAAACACTGCGGAGAAACTAAAAATGTTACGACAAATATTTCAAATTAATTAAGACACATATAATTTATGTAGAAATACGGTATTTAAAGTAAAATAGATTTTCAAATGCAGTCCGCACTACAACAGAAATTAGTCAGTGATTTGGGTTTTGGTCTGTATTGTATTCATTTCTTAAAATTACACAATATGCAACATACTTGTAATGTTCTGTGTGCCGATAATCAGATGGGGCAGAAGAGAAGCTTCAAGGAGCAAATTATATTGCTTTTGAATCAGCGCTAAATGTTGTAACGTGTTTAGCCACTGAAGAGGGGTGTTCTCCATAGCGTAACACGTCACAATATAATATGCCTATCGCGTTTAGTGTGGCAATGAAAGGAAAGCACTTATTACGTTCAAAGATTATAATTCAAATCATAGAGCAGGTGCAGTGAAGTATCTTATCAACACAAAAACTAATACGGACAACAAAAAATCGATTAATTTAGTAGGATGAAGACATGTTGGAAAACCGGAATCTAAATATAAAAGAACTCAGCTTTGTCCTCATTACCTGTTAAACCCGAAGCGTTTACTTCGCTTAAAACGACAAGAAAAATATTTTAATTCATTGAATGAAATTTATTATATTTGGTGGGCTCAAAAAGTAAGGAATGATGCCTGGAGTCAAATGGGAAACCAGCGCCGTGGAAGATATCGAAAGTCAGTGACAATGAAGAAACCATCTTCTCAACGGATAACACGATACTTTCTAAGGCAGCAGATTTTTATAAACTGAAATGGAGGAGAGACGTTGGAATAAAAGAACGGAGATTAAAGTAAAGTTGTACCTATACTTAACTAATTAGGCACTACACCATGAAGACGTATGGGGGAGGAGTGGATGTATAGATCCACATTTCCTTGATATCGTCACTAATTGGAGGTGAGAAGTCAGCTTCAACCCCCGGTCCCTCTACCCCCAAAGGGAAAGGTCCCCTGTACCCATCGTGTGGATCCTAGAATCGGTCTTGACTACGTGAAGAAGAAAAAAATTCTTGATCCTACCGGGACTCGAACTCCGACATCATGTCCATCCCGTAGGCAGCCACTATACGGACTGTGCTATCCCTGCTCCTCACGGAGCGGGTACAGTCGAGCCAAAACTGAGTCTCGGAACTGAGACCCAACACCTGTTTTTATATAAAAATAAGAAGAAAAAGAGGACAGCTCTGGCCGTATTGAATTACACGCTGCATCCTGTGTTCAACACATTAGACACTGGAGAATCCGTTATAACTATTGTCCCTGTGTACTGTGATAGAAAGTTACTGTTACATTTATCGTGTTCCAGGTCCCAGGAAACGAAAAAGAAAAATAATGTTCTTGTTTACAGGTGCAAAAGTAACTTCTGTCGCAACAAACTTCAAGCAGTCACTCATAAAAAAAAAGGAAGAGAACCAGGAGATGTGGAAGTTTTAATTTACTTAGCTATTTAAAATCTAGACGTTCTTGTTTTCCAGGAAATCCGAGCGTCTGCAAACAGCCCTGCAGGTCCTGTTCTTCTTACCGCTTTCCCTTGACATTTTCTTAAATTTGTGTCCCACCATTGTGCTTCCGATGGTTCACTTTCTGTCCGCTGTGTTTCTGTAATTCTGAAGGAAATTAGCGAAATGAATAAAGTGCTTGATGTTTACAATTTGGCGGTAGCGACTGGAGCCTTTATGAAACTAACGCACCTAGAAGCGGCCTCCGTAGTCTAGGGGTAACGTTCCCACCTGATGACTCAAGGTACGCGGGTTCAAACCCGGCGGAGATCGTGGAATTTTTTAAGGGCGGAAAAATTCAGGGAACAAGTCCTCCGTGAGGGACTTTAAGCCGTGGATCCCGTGTCGTAGATTTACGCCATGTAAAAGAACCTCATGTCTCTAGGAGACCTCTGAGCTAAATTTGGCCAAAAAGTTTCCCGCCAAAAGTAGTGTCCAATGCCTCCGGTAGATGGGGAAGTATTGGGTACCGCTGCCAAAGGAGGGGCGACCTCTCTGACAGAAAGGGACTAACTATTAGATACCACTGCCAGTAGAGGATCGGAACTTTGCTGGCAGAAAGGGGCTGATAGCGAGCTCCAGTACTGGTAGGGTATGGAGACAGTAGAAATTAAAGGGGAACGCACAATGGACCAATAACTGGTCTAAGTGCATGGGGAAACCCACCCCCTCAATACTGAATACTGAACGCACCTAGAGGAATAGGGTCTTCATTGCTGGCTAAAGAATTTTGCGGAAAGTGTCTGAAAATTCTGTTTAGTAATTTTAGTCTTTTCTCACACATACATATTTAGTTGAAAGCGTCACTTTGTCCTGTCATCATATCATCACGGGTATGAGTGACTATCAACGGGGGTTTGGATTGGATGTTGGAGCTATTGACAACTTTAACACACGACTCGTAATTACACTTAATTATAGCGCTATCTCTAATTTCCACACTTTAGATATCAATAGAATACCCAGACTATTGTTCTCAGTCTGTTACTTGACGTATCCTAGTAACGGCTGCAACAGTGGTTGTTCCTCTGCTTCCGTACTGAAGTCCTGTCTGAATGACGGCTCTTTCCACCTGCCTCTTTTCTCACCAACCCCCTATACAACTGACTCGATTGCCCCAGTTGTCTCACTGATAACCCCCTTGCATGGACCGAGTAGATAAAACCGTTTCCAACAATACCTCAATTTTTGCATGCTTATCCGTTGTCGCGGGAACGTGTTTACCTAACAATTGCATAGAAACGGCTCTACGCACTACAATATAGTAATAATTCTCAAGTATGGAATATACAATATATACTGTATGCTATATACAATAGGAGATGATTAATGAGTATGTGTTGGACATTATATATTTGTTATTGGGGTAAAACTATCTATCTGTCTGTCCATCTATCTATCTATCTGTCTATCTATTTATCTATCTTATCTGTCTATTTATCTATCTGTTTATCTCTCTGTCTGTTTATCTATCTATCTGTCTGTCTATCTATTTATTTGTCTATCTATTTTTCTGTCTATCTGTCTGTTTATCTATCTATATATCTATCTATCTGTCTGTCTGTCTGTTTATCTGTCTATCTATCTAATCTGTCTGTTTATCTCTCTATCTATCTATCTGTCTATGTATCTATCTATCCCTCCGCCCATCTGTCGCTCCCAATTATGGCCTAGGGAATCCATGAAACACTTCTTTTCACTGCAGTATCTTAAACTTAATCCTTGGACTGGGGGTCAGCTTGTCGCAAGTCCGCTACCTGCACAGAACAACAGAAACACAGAATAAACGCAGACAAACATCCGTGCCTTGAGTGGGACACGAACCCACGACTCCAGTTTTCGAGCGAACGAAGACGCTTCATGCCTTAGACCGTGCGACCACTATGATTGGCGGGGGAAAGCAGCGGCCTGTTTTCATATCCTGTAGGAGAAGTCGAAGTGAAGTATGACTCGTTAGTACTTCAAACAATTAGTGCGCAGGTATCAATCGCACTTCGACCTTCATCTGCCTGCTGAAATAGGTCGGCAATTGGTTCAGTTTGTTCAGAAGGATTTCTTGTTCCACGTACCCTTCACTGCAAGTACACAACGAACGCATGCAACTCTTTGAATACTAAATGCCTGCATTAGCAATACGAGTAAGTATCCCTGACTCTGTCATTACCTGGCTTATTTCACCGACCTGCCTCTTTGGAGTAGGATTTTCGTAGCTTCTCTTAGTTCCTTCAGGCGAATAATTAATTGCTAGATTGTCTCAAGATTGGCCAAAATTTGTTTTCCCATGCATCTTCCTGTTGCAATTATCTCGCAATCGATCGACGTCACCTGACTTCAAGAGGTGATGACACACTAATTAAAGACTCGTTTTGTCAATTATACTGATTTAAGTCAAGTCTGTAGCCAATCACAGTGGCCGCCCTCTCTCGAGCATGAACTGTCTTCTCCCGCTCGAACACTGGGTTCGTGTGTTCGAATCCCACACAAGGCATGGATGTCTGTGTGCGTTTATTCCGTGTTTGTGTTGCCCTGTGTGTAGGTAGAGGCCTTGTGACGGGCTGATCCCCCGTCCGAGGAGTCCTACCGACTATGTATAGGATTAAGAAACTGAAAATGAGGCCAAGGTCCACAAGGGCTATAGATAGATAGATAGATAGATAGACAGACAGACTAGATAGACAGACAGATTAGATAGACAGACAGACAGATTAGATAGACAGACAGACAGATTAGATAGACAGATAGATTTAAGTAAGGACTCTACAGTGATTTATTTTCATCGGCACTATTTATACCCATAAATTTTTTCATTTATTTCTCTTCAAAATATATCTTTTAGTTACACATTTTACTTCAGGGAATCCAGATTATCGCTTAATCCGGATAACCCCCTCATTTAATTCGAATTAGCGAGGATGTGCTGTAATACTTTTGATTTGGATCCTGCGTGACCTCATGGGAGATTATTAGAGAACAAAGGGGCACTGGAGCAGGTATTTTTTACTTCAATTTTACCATTCCAGTCATCATTCTACCATTTAACTGTGAGGCTTCATTTCTGATTCGCTATTGGGCTACTTACAGACTAAGGACACGGAATAATGACCCAATTATTGTCAGAGACCTTACAGGAAATCGGTCAGTGTCTGAATTCTTAACAACTTTACACGTCCATAGACGTTTCAGAAAGATATCCTGTATTGTTTTAAATATTTACATGTAATTGATTGAGTTATGATTTGTTTAACAGCGCTGTTTCAGGTGTAGGCATTTCACAGGGTCGAACAAGAAGGTAATCACGAATGATGAACGACAGCCTTCAATCTTAACTGGATTCAAACCGAGTATATCAATGCTAGAGTGTAAAAGCGCAAATTCTGCACCAGGATGTAAACTACACCTAAGTAAATATTGTGTATTTGACTTGGTCCATCCTGGACCGTCAAACTGGTAATTGTACGTGTATATAAGATTTTATAACCACCGTTCCAGTGTGATTGATAAAAGTTGTGTTTTCAATTTTTCATCCTTTACATGTTTCGGTCGAAACGACCATCTTCAGAAGGATATTATTAACACATATATCTTCCATTAATGAGAAGAAGTATAACGACACGAACCAAATTGGATCTATAAAAAAGCCGTCTTCTGGGATGTGTTGCCTTGTAGATATTGTGTTAACCGACATTTCGGAGGAACGTATCACATCCATCTTCAGGGTAGAAGAAAAAAGAAAAATCAGCGAGCGAGGAACCAGCGTGAGCAGGCGCTGACAGATCTCAGATCTTACAAATTATTTCTAGATCAGAATAAATATTGAACAATACTTTGTAAATAAAATTGTTGTAATAATTTTTTTTTATATTTTAACAAATCAATGTTCGTCTTTGCATTAGTTAAAAATATAATATTTATATCTATGACATGGTAATATTAGTTTCCGTACGTGTTGATAATATTCTTCTGAAAATGGTCGTTTTGACCAAAACATTTAAAGGATGAAAACTTAGAAACACAACTTTTATCACTCACACTGGACGGTGGTTAAAACTCTTAAGGTGCGTCCACATTACTCGTGCTCGTCAGAAGCTTACTGCTGCCGGAAAATCAGGACCTGGAGCTGATATCTGTTGTGAAGAAATGCGAAGGCTTTGTATGCAAACCAGTTTGGGCGTCCACTTCGTCAGCCCCAGATCCTGATTATCCGGCAGCAATAAGCTTCTGACGAGCACGAGTAATGTGGACGGGCCTTTATATACACTGTGTATTTGGGTTTCATGTGTGGAAGAAGGGCGTGTACATGTTCAAAATATAACAAGTCAACGCAAATTCGGTACAAATAGCGCATAAATATAATTCGTAATAGATTTTTATTAAGGAAAATCGAATTCGCGCAAAGTAAATTCTTCTGTTAAAGGAGATATTCAGTGTAAATTGCCTTGCAAGCGTGGCTCGTGGCAGATATAAGAATTGTGTGGTCATCATTTGGTGGGCTTCATCGACGCAAATACATTACAGTGCAACGTACTTTAATGAACCTCTACCAGCAGTAGCAACATTACAAAACAAACTGTCTGTATATGCTCTGGAATCTGGGAAGTTGTGTAGTTTTCCGTTGATTATGTGAGGAGGAGATGCATATGTAACGAACTCTTGTACACTGCATTTGTATCGTCCCATTGTTTCAGAGCGACTAATTGGGACGTGACTGGCTTTTCGCTCAATCAGTGCTTAATCAACATTGCAATTGAGTCATCCCTCATCCCCCAGTTCGCCTTATTGTGAATTCTGTAGTTCGAAATAAATCCCTCTAGGTACATACACATAAAAGGTAAAGCTATCCGTGTTACAGGCCGTGGAGGCCAATAAATTTTAGAGACGTCGAGGCTACCACATTTTCTAGACAATCGGCTCACAGATGGCGGCGCGGTTCTCAGCCTTACGCTCCGGTCGCCTTTTACCCCAGGAAGATTCCTGGTACTCTTTTCTGTTAGAGGCTGAGTCGACCCCAGGGCCACAGTGCGGCTTGAAGGGTTAGGTAAATTGAAAAATCGAATTGCTTCATTGGGATTCGATCCCGTGACCTTCTAGCTTGTAGCATAGTGTCTCAACAAACTACGCTACCGCGCAGTAGCAGATAGTTGTTATTGGGTAAGACGACATTCAGCCGGTCACGTGGCATGAACCGTTTCCTCGGCTCGGACCCTGCGGTCATGGTTTCGAATCCCTTTCGAGGCATGGATGTCTGTGTACGTTTATTCTGTGTGTAGGTAGCGGCCTTGTGACGTGCTGATCTCCCGTCCAAGGAGTCCTACCGACTGTATATAGGATTAAGAAACTGAAAAAATGGCCAAGGTCCGCAAGGGCTGTAGAGCCATAGACAGAGAGACAGATAGAAGACATTACTAAATTCATTTTTATATGAACCGTTACTCAGTTAGAGAAGCATTTTCAGTTCTTGTGAACACGGCAATGGATAATGTTCATTCGGGTTCCATAAACTATTGGGAAATTCCTGAGGGACAACTTCACCTTTTATAACGTCGATCAGTCTCGTTCAGTGTTACAAATTGGAATCATTTCAGAAAGAAATTTTATCCCTTGCATGGCTTCGGTGTGTTTTCAATAGAAAGGAAACACTCGTACGGTCTCTCTCTGTCTGCCTCTGTGGTCCAGAAATCAGTCTACAGTTTCAGAACTGAAATTGGTAAGTTGCAAAGGGAATGTACAATTAAAAACTTTCTGAACCCAAGGTTACCGCTGAAATCGTTACCTACGAAAATCCTGCTGGAATCACTGTATTGAAAACTGTAGGCTATTTCAAGGTTTTCTTTTGCTATTGGGTTTGAGGCTGTGGGAAGGACAGTCAAAGTTACATCACGACTGGCGATTTACCGCCAATCAATTCATTTTGGCGCCAAGATCCTTGAGGCTCACGACCAGTTTTTCTTTTTAACTGAACCCCTACAATCACAGCCCTTATGTAACATCCTCTCTGACGAGAGGGCGGATCTGTTGTTTACAATTGCTGGTGGCCGTCGCCAGCGAAGTTATTCTCGGATTTGAGTCCCGCGGGACTCATGACCATATTTTACTGACTCAGATTCGAAGCTTCGCGTGCCTGGATGCCTAGATCCCCGCATGAGGAACAGGATGGCCCAGTTATGTCCCCAGCACTGGGTCCCTTTTCATCGCTTCTTACCACTCGCAGGGCTACGGTGGAGGTGTTCGAACCCGCCTCCAAACAGGTACCTAGTACTCCGGTTGAGATTCAAACAGGGAACCTTCCGAAACTAATCACACGTTGGGTTGTGAAAACGCATAGATTGGTGTGTGCTATTGCTTCGGAGGAATCTACGGCCTGCATCGTCATGTCAGAGAATCATCTTTTTAGGACAAATGAATACCTATCAGCTCCAGGGACATCTAATCACATGAAAGTGTCGGATTATCCAAAACAAAGTAAAAAGTAAAGCTATCCCTGTACCAAGCCGTGAAGGCCCATAGGGTTGTGAGATGTTGAGGGTCCCACATTATCTAGACAATCGGCTTAAAGATGGCGGTAAGGTTATCAGCCTTACGCACCGGCCGCGCTTTACTCTCCAGGAAAATTATTTAATTAATTCCTGGTACTCATTTCTGTTAGAGGCTGAGTCTACCCCAAGGCCATAGTGCGGCTGGAAGGATTAGGTCAATTGAAAAATCCAGTGACCTCATCGGGACTTGAACCAGCGACCTTCCGGCTTGTAGCATAGCCCCTCAACCAACTACGCTACCGCGTGCCCCTCCTATTATCCAAACGTCATGTAAATAAAATGAAATTCGAATGAATGAAAACCAGCATAAAAATACTGTAATATATATTTTTTTTTTTATATTCTAAAAGGCAGAAGTGATTAGTTTTCTCATGTAAAGTAAATTTTCTACAATAAGTTTATTACTAGAAATATATTTCCCTTTTAGAGTTAAGAGAAGTCGAACAGTGCGATAATAACAGATTTACTGTAGTAAATACATTCAGCGGAGTAGAGATTTTTTTTTGTTATTTTGTAGATCTAGTTGCTTGTCGAACACACAGAGAACAAAACATTGAAATTCCCATGCGCTTTGCTTTACTTTCCGCCAGATGAAAGGGAACAGGACTCAAAAGAGATTTCAGTAATTAGTTTTTTCTTTTAAAACGATAAAAAAAAAGATGAACGGGGGTTCAGAACCGAACAACTCTACCCAGAGTTGTGCATTGTAAAGCGTGTACTTTGCAAACAAACATGGCGTTTGTGCCTGCAGCCCTACCTTCACACTGACTGCAGTGTTAATGGCAGTCCCTCCTCTTCATCCCAGTACTATTAAATTTCTCAAAAATGGCTCATTCAACAGAAATTCAACATTTGACTTGTCGTACACTTCACTGTAATTTACAGATTTAACTTCAAAAAATACTCTCATGTTCCCATTTGCTGAAGGAGCCATTTTAACGAAAAGTAGAAATAAAATAAAGTTTCCCTTGCATAACCCAGGATTCTATAGAACATTTTAAGTCAGAACATCCAGACACATGCCACCGTACAGACTCTGTTTATTGCACACACATATGTACATCGGGGCACGCGGCACGCGGTAGCGTAGTGGTTGGAGCAACAATAGAGGAACTGGTGGAAACGGCGTTTTCTAAGCGGTCCGTTCTGCAGGACAGTTTGTAGCGCCAAGTCAGTATGTGGTGTGAAATGGCCGCCAATCAATTACACTCAATTATAGCGCTATCGCTAATCTGCCCACTTCACAAATCACTAGAAAACGCTATGTCTTCTCAGTCTTCATTAGTCGTATCCTGGCAACGGATTTATAACAGTCTCACTGTAGCGCACATCAAGTGCCCGTTGTACTCCTTTTTACTCATTCTCGTTCTTCCACAACTCTCATTCAACTTCTGTACTTCTACAACAGCGAGCTTCGGAACTCGACTCTTTTTTATCAACTTCGCACGGACCTCACGGAAAACACAAAGTTTTCTTTAGGAGAACTGTCATGTCAGTAGCACACTCACACTGATCGACATCACAGAGCATACTGGTTCATTTAACACTCCTTCATACTGGAAGAGCCCGGGTTCTATAAATTTGACGCGAAGCTCTACTATCGTGTCTTACGTTTTTTCCTGGTTCCCCTGCTGAATCCTTCACGATGATATAAATTTCTGCCTTAAATTTGGCCACTACCGCTTCCTTTTACATATTTTAAAATTCACCATTTATCCCTTTCGACACTACGAAAACCAGGCAATTAAGAAGTTCTAGTTAAGTAAATTAAGAAGCAAGTTTCTTGGAATCAAAAGGCCATATCGACGTACTGACGCGTGACTTGAGATTAAGGGCATAGGAATGGAACACTAAATTCACTCTATTTTATCTGAAGAAAAGTGGAATGTAAAGTATTGGGATGCAACACTAAAATGGACCTTAGTGTACTGTGTTTGAGTAACACAGTAAATTGGATTGAATGTACCTGGAACGTCTGTGTATAACACAGCCCGTCATTAATGCAACAAATTGTTCCTTTTTCTTATCTTTATACTTTAACACAACATGTTTCGGCCTTAGATGGCCATCTTCAGGTGTCTTAATATACCAAAACTGCTACGCTGCATTAATATGCGGTAAAATCACACGCTGTAGTGCATTTAATAAAATAAAATAAAATTCATTAAAAATGTTATATTAAAATTTTAATTTTCGTCACTTTTGTGAAATTCTGTTCCACCTCACAAGGGGTGCCATCAACTTGTTTAGAACTACGTGTATATCTCCAGGTGTTTTGTTGCAGCAGCTTGTTTTTGTGTTTATTAACCCGTTGTTCTCTTACGCCTGCAATCTGCAATATGCCCCTTGCTTGTGCGTTGTTCCCTCTAGCGGCGCGTGGTGTTGTCTTCACTAGTGCCTAGACGAAAATTAAAATTTTAATAGAAAAAATTAATTTACTTTATTTTATTAAGTGCACTACGGCGTGTGATTTTAGCGCATATTAATGCAATGTAGCAGTTTTGATATATTAAAGACACCTGAAGAGGCCATCTAAGGCCGAAACATGTTGTGTTAAAGTATAAGGGACAGAAAAAGGAACAATTTTTTGCATTATTGATGGACTGTGTTATACATAGGCGTTTTCATATGGTTTGCAACAGAATGCTTAAATACAGAATTTTATTGAATTTTTTGCTTTTCAAACCAAGTTAAGATACGTAATTGATTCCCCGAATTTTATTCATGAGGTTATCAGTACTTAATACGACAATTATTGTGTTAACGTAGAAATTCTTTACCTAAAATTTGAAATTTTCCACGAATGTGTCACTTGAGGTCAGTTATTTTTGATTCACGTAATTTGGCTGGTCACATAATATTCGTACTACTTCAGTTTGAGGGGCACGCGGTAGCGTAGTTGGTTGAGGCACTATGCTACAAGCCGGAAGGTCGCGGGATCGAATCCCGATGAGGTGGATTTGTTTTTCAACTTACCTAATCCTTCCAGCCGCACTATGAACCTGAGGTGGACTCAGCCTCTAACAGAAATGAGTATTAGGAATCTTCCTAGGGGTAAAAGACGGCAGGCGCGTAGGGCTGACAACCTTAACGCCATCTATGAGTCGATTGTCTAGAAAATGTGGGAGCCTCAACATCTCACAACTCTATGGTCCTCAAGGTTCTATCTCGTTAATACGAATTGGAGAACGTCTGTGCGAATCATCAGATTGAATAACCAAGTATTTACACTAGAATAAAACAATGTTCTACACCAATTGGCTGAAGTAGTGAAAATTGTTTTCTTTTGTTGTATCTATTATTGTACTGTGGAGCTCCACTGGAGTGTCGTTAATGGACGTGCAGAGGAGTGTCCCCAACCGTTAGTATTCCCTTGGCACAGGTTATTTTGCAGTACTCTGGACAGACTGGACAATAGTCCAGCTGGTGTCCTCTTTTGGGTGCTTTTAGAGTCTTGATGGAACAAATGCTATTTATTGAAGATGGACACAAATAAATCAAGTGTTTAGAGACGTGAGAGATGTCTAAAATCAGGCATGATATCTCGTTTGAGACCAGGGTCCTTGTTTCTCTGTGCTGAGCTTTCTTCTGCAGATGGAGACGTTGCGATATACCGATCTTTTGTTCAAGTACCATAACGAAATGTGTGAGGACTCATAGTTTCGGGATTATTGTGTTAGCACGAATATAAGTGGAGCTATTTTAAATAACACTTCTCAGAAAACAAGAGTTGCAATATTTTACTTTTGTACATCTTTTTGCTTAAAACCATCAGAAGTAAGCGCCATTTTATATTTTGTCAAGATGTTCCCCGATCTCAATTCAAACTTTTCGGGCGCCCTATATTCGGGCCTATATGGTAGTTGATTCAGAAGATGTTATAAGGCCCAGTTCTTAATATCTGAAGAGAGTAACTTTTTTTTATTGCTAGTGAGGTGGGACTAAGTCCCTTGTACTGCGGCCACTTCTGGCCTATTGTACCAGCCCCAGATGATAGGTGAGGGTGACTGTGGAGCAATTGGTGGAATGAAGATTGTCAGAGGAAACCGAAGTACTCGGAGAAAACCCGCCCCAGCACCACTTTGTCCGCCACAAATCCCACTTGACCAGACCTGGGATCGAACACAGGCCACCGCGGTGGGAAGCCAGTGACTAACCGCTTGAGCTATGGCGCGGCCCCAAGAAAGGAACTAAGTAAGTTTGTGAATGAATGAATGAATAAATAAATAAATAAATAAATACAGAGTGTCTCGGGGGAAAGGCGAAAATTCTGGGAGCTCGCAGTATCGGTCATTCTAAGCAGCGACAACTGTATATGTACACGTGTCCTATTCCGAACGGTTTCCGAGATACAGCTATTTCACTGTGCAGTACACTGTACACTGTACAGACGAGTAACACGCCATGTCCTCGCACGAGTTGCACCGATATAGAGCTATTTCACTGTACAGTACACTGTACACTGCACAGACGAGTAACACGCCATGTCCTCACACGAGTTACACCGAGATAGAGCTATTTCACTGCACAGTACACTGTAGAGACGAGCAACACGCCATGTCCTCACACGAGTTACACCGAGATAGAGCTATTTCACTGCACAGTACACTGTAGAGACGAGCAACACGCCATGTCCTCACACGAGTTGCAAAGTGCATTGATGTTGACGGTGGAATTTTCGGAAATGTATTGTACTAGGTAAACTGTACCAACTTTGTCACTTGAACAATAAATACCGGTATTAGAAACAGTACGTAATATCTCCTACTTTTCAAACAGTTTTGGAACTGTACAGTGAAATAGCTCTATCTCGGAAACTGTTCGGAATAGGAAGCATGTGCATGTAGATGAAAGTAGTCTTCTGAAATGTGGCGTCGTGCAGATATAGTGTTCACCGGCGTCGGTTAACACTATATCTACCCGGCGCCACATCCCAGAAGACGGCGTTCTTCATAGCTTTAATTTCTTTTACGCGTCTTTCTTGTAAATCAACATATTCTTCTGTATTATGTAAGCAGCTATCATAACGTCAGTTCTCTATACAAATCTCTCTGTCTCATCCAGTTTCCGCCTACGAAAATATCTTCAAGGAGGAAAGCCCGAGAAACAGAAATGTTGTTGATTAGCTTGCTAGCAGAACATGATGTACTGACATATTCTGCATAGGTTTCTCAGCAAATTAGACAGGGATGGGCCAGCAACCCCCAATTGGGAAATGCTGATTAAAGTAATAAAACTAATGGAGGGGGGACTGCTAAACCTCCCCTCCTTGTATTTCCTAGCGTTCGAAGATTTCGTTTCTGTTAACTCCCACCAGAACTCATGCGTCTGGTCGCTCTACAAAAGCAATTTATTGTGTTCATCCTCTCAGAATTCTTACTTGATTTTCGGCTGTAAATTTCTCTGTCTGGCAGAAAGCGTTTAACGACTCTGCTCTACTACTCTTTCTTTACTGTCTAGTCGTAAATTTGGAGTAGCAGTTTCCTCGTTACATACGAAAATTTTAAAATTAAATGGAAACTAACGTAATTTAAATAGTTGTATTTTCCTTCAGAATTTCAACTTCACATGTGTTCTATTTTGTCAGATTGCGGTGTTATTTATTGGCATGAATGTTCTGTGCACGGAATTTTGTTTTAGTGAGAAATCTAGGACACACCTTACTGATAGCCTTCTTTTCTGAAGGAAGAAAATCAGTTATCTTGCAACAGCCGAAGACACTGTCGTGAGATTGATAATATTCAAATAAACGTAGAAACTAGAATATACAAAACTATAATTTTGGCTGTGGTTCTGTATGGTTGTGAAACTTGGTCTCCGGCACTAAGAGAAGAACACTTCTGACTTCTTGGATAATCACACACATGAATTCGCCATAATTTTACAAATAATTATAACCACATTTCATCCATGATTTGATTTAAGTGTGGAATATCCGGCAACAGTGTATCGTTTCAGAGTTTAAAATAACCCAACTTGATGAAATGCATTCTACTGCAACAATTGCTGTCCTAGAAATGTGGCATGTAATTAGTTAGATGTTGTGGCGTGTAGACCCATTGCTAGACAAAGACCTCGAAACCAACAACGAGTACAGTCGTTGCTATGCAGTAGAGAAATAAACAAACGGCCGGTTCTAAGCAACGGCTCGGCAAACATGTTCTCGCGGAAACAAGACTTACACAACAATACAAAAAGTTGAAGTTATATTACGACCGACGGTCAGTCGGCCAGTGTGTCTTGGAATAAAACACCCATCTGGGGCTTAAGACCAGATTTTTATTACTGTCAGACATTTGCAGGTTTGTTTATGTGGGACTGTCTCTTTGATGAGAGGACGGGTCTGTCGTTTGCTAGAGTCACAGTAAGCAGTAATAAGCCTGCCAAAGCGAAAGTCAAAGTCACATTATGACTGACCGTCAGTCAGTCAGTAATTCTTGATGTCTAGCCCAATCTGGGGCTCATGACCAGATATTTATTACTGTTTGACAGTTACGGTCTTGTTTTTGTGGTGGGCCCTTTCTGACGAGAGGACGGGATATGCTGCTGGCGCAGTTTTTCTCGGGTCTAAGTCTCTTGGGACTCACGACCATATTTTACTGTCTCAAATTTCTAATAAGTCTGTTGCCAGTATGTACAATTTATATTTTATACTTGAATATCAACAATACAATTACAATGGAAACGGGGGTGTTTTCTTTTTGGTTCGTGCCAGGAATTTAAAAAGAAGAGAATTGTAGAAATCCAGTTCAGTCGTCAGTTGAAAGTCAGCCTGTGAAGTGAAGATTAGGAGGATGGTGTGAATTGGACGCCAGCCTGGGAGCTAGTCAGTTAAGAGTTGAGTGTTGACAGTTCGGACGAGCTGTGTAAGGAAGGCTGAGAAAAGTTGTCGCTATAGTTGACAGTTGACAGTTGAGAAGAGTTCTACACGGGTGGCTAAGGCAAGAGGACCTGAGCGCGGGAAGCTGAAGAATATCCACTGTTAGACTCCATTGCTAAGGAACGGTCGGTGAAGACACAGCCGGCCTCAAGAGACTTAGCAGGTGCTGAGGTGATTTGTAATTTGTAGAGATTAGCGATGGTACTGTAGTTAATTGTAGTTCGGAGTGGTGCGTGTATAAGTTGACAGTAAATCCAATATCTAATCCATTATTTTCTTTGGCGCTACAGCCCCAATTTGGGTCTTGGCCTACTTCCATAAAACTCCGTTTCACTTCGGTTTACTAGATCTTAGACATTCGGTAGGACTCCTTGTGTGGGTGATCAGCTCGTTGCAAGGCCTCTCTACCTGTTCACAAACACAACATCCATTCCATAAGTTGGATTCGAATCCACGATCCCGTTTTCTGAGTGAATGAAGAATATAAATTCCTTTTTTTTTTACTTCTAGTGGTGTGGGACTAAGTCCCTTGTACTGAGGCCACTTCTGGCCTATTATACCAGCCTCAGATGATAGGTGAGGGTGATTGTGGAGCAGTTGGTGGAATGCAGATTGGCAGGGGAAACCGAAGTACTCGGAGAAAACCTGCCCCAGCGACACTTTGTCCACCACAAATCCCACTTGACCAGACCCGGGATCGAACCCGGGATATACATACCTTACACCGCTCGGTTACCGTGACCGGCGAAATACTTTATATTCCCTGTCAATAATCACGCCCCCAAAATCGTGACAATAGTAATTGAATAGATCGAAGAACTTCAGCAATGTCAGCATCACTTTACGCGGCAGCAAACTCTTATTTGTCTTCATCACTCCAATAAACAGCGTCCTCCGTGTGCAAACTATGTACTTATATAGCTTCAGTTTCTGTCAAACAGCTCGTCTGAGAGACAGTTTCGAGACTCCACTTCATCTAGAACACCGCTCAGAAACTGTCACTGCGATAGTAAGCTTTTTCAGGCAATATTTGTTTATTTGACCGCTGAAATTGTTTATTTGTGTGTAGCAGTGGACGAAGATATATTTTCGCAGTAATGTGCCCACTGCAAAGCCCCCTCACTTCATTCAGGAGTGTAAATGACACGTCACGGTACTCTGCAACGTTGACCAACTCTTTGACCCGATCCTTACACACAGATGACCTACTGAAAATTGTATACACAGCTCTTAGAAGAGTTTCGGTACCCTGCGATGTTGACCCTTGTTTCCAAAACTGCTACTATTCCATTTTCCTTTTCCGAGATAGCAGGAGCTCCGTCTAATGTAAATATAACCATCGTTTGTAAATACAGGTCACTCTCAGCGTAACATCACTTGATTGCTTTCACAGTATAGATGCTGTTGCAAGCAGCTTACTTACTTACTTACTTACTTACTAAGCGGCCTCCGTAGTCTAGGGGTAACGTTCCCACCTCATGACTCAAGGTATGCGGGTTCAAACACGGCGGAGGGCGTGGAATTTTTAAGGGCGGAAAAATTCGGGGAACAAGTCCTCCGGGAGGGACTTTAAGCCGTGGGTCCCGTGTCGTAGATTTACGGCACGTAAAAGAGCCTCGTGTCTTTAGGACACCTCTGAGCTAAATTAGGCCCAACATTTCCCGCCCAAAGTAGTTTCCAATGCCTTCGGTAGATGGGGAAGTATTAGGTACCACTGCCAGAGGAGGGGGGACCTCTCTGACAGAAAGGGATTAACTATTAGATACCACTGCCAAGTAGAGGGTAGAAACCTTGCTGGCAGAAAGGGACCAGGAACCCCTGCCAGAGGAGGGCCGACCTCGCTGACAGAAAGGGACTAACTATTAGATACCACTGCCAGTAAGAGGTTTGAACCTCGCTGGCAGAAAGGGGCTGATAGCGAGCACCAGTACCGGTAGGGCATGGAGACAGTGGAAATCCAAAGGGGAACGTACAATAGACTATCAGTCGCGGTGCATGGGGAAACCCACCCCCTCAATACTGAACTGAATACTTACTTACTTACTTACTTACTTATGGAGCTGAGCCCTTCTGGAGGAGCCGCCAATTGTGCAGCTACTCAAGAACTTCCCAGCATTTTATGGAACCCGAATGTTCATTACCATGTTCACAAGAGTCCCCCACTGGGCCCTATCCTGAGCCAGATCAATCCAATCCATACCATCCCAACCTACCTCTCTAAGATCCATTTTAATATTGTCAACCCACCTACACCTTGGTCTTCCCAGTGGTGTCTTTCCTTCTGGCTTTCTCACCAATATCCTATACGCATTCTTCTTCTCCCCCATTCGTGCTACATGCCATGACCACCTCATCCTCATTTACTTGATCATTCTAATTATAATTGGAGAAGAGTACAAATTACAGGCAGCTAGTTTAGAATCCCTAAAAGGTGATCCTGTGCACAATTTCAGATAATGATCCAAATCTGACGAACCATTTGAGCTGTTCGTATACTGAAATATCTGTGCACTGAGGTACTACCAATAAATGGGAAGGCAATTTGCGCATTGAGTCCATTTCTGCATAAAGGTAACGTACTTCACAATTTCATAGGTTTCATTCTTGCTGCATTTTACCTAGGACATTGTAACTTACTTCGCCACATGATCATCAGTACTGTCACGTGATAGAGTGTGACTGTAGACGGTTTTTGGATTGATGATCGGATTTATTGGACTCTTTTTTGATACAGCACGTGACTGCACCTTACAATTCACTATTACACACAGACTAGTGTCCACAGTCACAGCTTCGCTAGCCGTTACTTGGTAGCATCTTCCAACAAGGGACGTTCCCCTTATTCTGGGTTCCCGAACTGTCCCCGTGTCTCAGATACCAGCTTCTAACAGCAACAGCTCATAACAACTGAACCTCAGCAGTTCTCTAACCAAGTTATTAATCAACAAACCAACTCAGCCCAGCTCAGCTAAGCCCAGCCCAACTCAACTCAACCCAACCCTACCCTACCCTACCTTACATTATCTTACCTTACCCTACCCTACCCTACCCTACCCATTCTCATTCACTAAGTATCCTGCTTATAACATCTCATCACAAACCGCATAGAAAACACCGTTCCATTATTGATGTGCAGTTGTTGCCGTGGAAACATTCTGGTCTGCGAAGCCGTTACGCAGTGACTGTTGTTTTATATGTGCTTCTTTTGCAGTCGTTGCCTAACAACGGGTCTACATGCCACATTAACCTGCAGAGGAACTATTAAAGCATTAATTTTTGTTCAGATGATGTTATCAAGTAGAAGTATAGTATAAATGACCCCGGCCCCCTTTCTTATCCCACGATCTCCTAGTGCTTTGGCCCTTGCTGCAGTATCGTAATCGAAAAACGCAACAGTGCGCAGTTTTTACTTCAGATGTGTCTATGTTGTCAGATTTCCACAGTTTCGTTTTCCTCTAGTGCTGAACCCACCTCAGACATGTGTTTTAGAACGGATAGGCTTTAGGACATCTGTTTCAGCATCAGTAACAATCTCACATATTTCTATCTTCTCTTCCTGTCACGTGTATGACATTTCATTCTCAGTGACCTCGGACATTCTTACGGAGCTCGGAGAATCGTCATATTAAAGAACAAAATTTGGTGTAGCATTGTTTTTAACGCACAACAACTATAAGCACGCGGTACCGTAGTTGGTTGTAACACTATGCTACAAGCCGGAAGGTTGAGTTTTCGATTCCCGATGAGGTTATTCGATTTTTCAACTGACCTAACCCTTCCAGTCGAACTGTAGCTCTGGGATCGACTCAACCTCTAAAAGTAATGAGTACCAGGAATCTTCATAGGGGTAAAATGCTGCCGATGTGTCAGGCTGACAACTTTACCGCCATCTATGAACCGATTGTCTGGAAAATGTGCTAGCCCCGACGTCTCACAACCCTATGGTCTTCTACGATTTGGTACAGGGATAGCTTTACTTTTCATAACTCTTAAGAACCTATATTCAAACAATGGATATGAACCAGACATCACGTTGTTAATATAAAAAGGATTCGGGTTTAATGACTTTAGTGGTTTTGTGACAAAAGCACTTGCATTGGGACTGTTCGGAAGTAATGGGGGTATGCTAAGGAAGACAACGTTACATAAACATCCATCGACTCAAGGTAGCTCTTTGTAACGGAAGCAACGAGTAGGTATCTCATTCCCCGCATCAGAAGACGGAAAAAGGTACCGTTTCCGAAAAAAAAAATATGTTCTTTACGTTGCCGGATGATGAACAAAGTACAAAAAACAGTAATCCAGAGTGTTATACACCATCATTAGAAGCCTTTAGAATCTACCAGTTAAGCTCAATGTTCATCATTGTGAAATAATTACAACTGTATCGGTTTTCTTCTATAAGTCTTTATGCAAGTCTTCATAAATTTAGACTGAACTGTATCTGCGTGCTCCAATGAAGACAATGATAATGATGATTAAATTGTATGAAACTATAGTATCATTTGTTGCTTTATGCTGGTGTAGAAGCTTTTACCATCATATTGAAGGAACAGTACAGAACAATACACCGTGAAATTATGGGACTGGAAATAATTGTCAGTTTTGTTGCCTGCTGAATGAATTAAGCAGAATGTCATACGCCTACATCTTCAATACATGTAAGTAAAACAACTATCACTGCGCATGTGCGGAATCAAAGTGATATGTTGTTCGTAGGAAAAAGGTTTACGTATTCAGGAAGTACCATGTATTTAAAGAAACAGGACAGAAAATTTATATATTGTATGTGTACTAGAAATCTGATTGGTCCACACATTAAAATTATGGAACTGTTCACTGGGATACTACGGAAAATACGTAATTGCCCGAGAAATGTGAAAAGTTACACTGGCTTTGTAACAGAACGGGAGGTATTTAAGCTTAGCAGGGGTTGCGTGATTCTACGTTGGAATTCTATGGTTGTTGTTACAGTGGTGAAATTGAATTGCCGATAAATTTTAACGTAATAATGATTTTACTCGCGTTGACTGTTTGTACAGAAGTTTCCTAGGACAACAATGATCAGGCCATAATGAATCCCACCACACATTTCAGCTGCATAACAATGAAACCATTCAATATTACCGTCATAATAGATAACCATATGAATACTGATTACACACTCCAGTACTATATGAAACAGTCTTATTCATAATACATTTAGGGATTAAAATATTTGTCATTTATAGATATGTCGTTTGTCAGAACGTATTACCTTTTACATTTTATAGAATAGCCCTTGAAGATACGAACACAGAAACTCCTACGTCTATATCCACATCAATTTCCTCTCGCTCTCACTTTGGAGCATAGGACTCCTTGGATGGGTGATCAGCTCGTCGCAATGATTCCTGGTACTCATTTATGTTAGAGGCTGAGTCGACCCCAGAACCAGACTGCTACTGGCAGGATTAGGTCAATTGAAAAATCCAGTGACCTCATCGGGAATATAACGCGCGATCCTTCCGGCTTGTAACATAGTACCTCAACCAAGTACGCTCCCAACAGTAACAATGAGAGGACACAACCATTTCTCGAGCTAAGTTTAGTCCAGAATCGTTCTCTTGTCTTAATGCCTAATCCACGTACAACGGAAGTTTATGAAGAAAATTTGCAGCACTTGTAAGATCTATCTATATTTCTTGCTTGTAGTAATTGGTCTGTCGAATGGGATATGCTCCCTTATCCGACTAATCGACTGGATTTAATTAGTGGTTCTGGATTTGGAGAAAAGGGAGCGCAAAAGTTGTTTAACACGCATTTTGAAATGATTTGGTGGAAATCCCATCTGAAACTGAATGTTTATTAAATAGAAACCCCCTTGTATCATAAAGTATTTCTTTTATCAGGATACATAATTAAAATCAGCGTAAAAGTGCCTCTTTTTTTTCCTTGGCACTGCAGCCCCAGTGGGCCTAAGCCTACCCCCGTGAACTTCTCCCTTCACTTCGGTTTTTCTAGATCTTACACATTCGGTAGGACTCTTTGGGCGGGTGATCAGCTCGTCGCAAGGCCTCTGTCTGTACACAAACAGAAAAACGCACACAAACATCCATACCCTGAGTGGGACTCGAACCCACGATCCCAGCTTCCAGGCGAGCGAAGACAGTACATGACTCAGACCGCTCGGCTACTGTGACCGGCAGTGTATAAGAATAATATATAAGAATTCAGTTCGTACCTCACAGGAAACAGATCCGAACCCACGATCCCGGTCTCCAAGCGAGCGAAGACAGTGCATGCCTTAGACCGCTGGGCTGCCGTGATCGGCAGTGTATAAGAATAATATATAAGAATTCAGTTCGTACCTCACAGGAAACAGATCCGAACCCACGATCCCGGCTTCCGAGCGAGCGAAGACAGTACATGCCTTAGACCGCTCGGCTACGGTGACCGGCCTAAAGTACCTCTAATATAGTGACAATCTTTAGGACAATACCGGAAAGCAAATTTAAAATTGAATTAATATAATCTGCTTGGATATTTAGCGTTGGATGTTCAAATAATTTTGTTTCGAAATATGATTCCTGGAATTTAGAGGAACAAGAATGTTCCTGTGAAAACTGCGAAAGAATCGAGTTCAGTAGCCAATAAAATATGTGGATATTTTAACATGCTACTAAACAAGGAAACAAAGAGACTAAGCGTTGCACGAAACGAAACAAAAGAAAGGGAACATTAAAAAGAGACTGAAAATATACACTCGCAGTCACAGTACAGCGTGTTCTGCCTCTCATCTCTTACTCTCGGAGCTGAGCCTTTCTTGAGGAGCCGCCAATTCTGCAGCTACTCAAGAACTTCCAAACATTTTATGGAACCCGAAGGTTCATTACCGTGTTCACAAGAGCCCTCTACTGGTCCCTATCCTGAACCAGATCAATCCAATCAATTCCTTCCCATTATATATATCTAAGATCAATTTTAATATTGTCCACCCACTTACGTCTTGGTCTTCCTAGTGGTTTCCTTCTTTCCAGCTTTCCCAACAATATCCTATATGCATTCGTCCTCTCCCCCATTCGTGCTACATGCTCTGCCCATTGCATCCTCCTTGACTTGATCATTCTAATTATAATTGGAGAAGAGTATTACTTTGATATGAATAAGAAATACATTTGCTAAGTATGTATACGAGTATATGGGGTAAAAATTCTATAATATTTTTTTATTTAGAAGTAAATATATAATGTTGGAAATCGCGTGTAAGAAACATGCATGTTGTAACTCATCAACATTCTTCCGTAATCCGATAAGTAAAGGGTATAATATTAAAGCGTAAAATAAACGCTGAAGTAACGAGCAGGTTGGCGTAAACTTGTATTCTAGAGGCACCAGGTTAGGATCTGAGTTGTGTAACCGACTGTGACACTCTTCATGGATTTCTTCAGTCTCTTCAATAGTACTCCGGGATAGGTCCTTCAAGTAGTCCACAACGGCCTCATTTCAGTTACTTACCTCACCAGTAAAGAACTCATTATCAACTGTTAGTAAATATATACACGGGATTCGTATTGATAATTGGATTTATTGAACACTCCTAACCACGGGTAAGTACAGTATAAACGTTCCACGGATCTACACACAAAAGAAAATACACCGAAAGATCTGCTTTCGTAAGGAGCCTCAACAAGTGAATTAAAGTGGAGTGATTGTGTAGGTGAGAGCTTCAGGGGTGATGCCATTAATATTGACAGTTTGATGGAGATGAAGGGTGCTAGTCGTCGTTATGTAAGTGACGGAGTTGGTGTTGGTGATAGTGATGGTGGTGATTGGAAAAAATGGTGCTAGAATTGAGGTGCCTTGTCTGATGACGAAGGCAGGATAATGGCCGGTACTAACGTGTTTATGATTCAACTGATCAAGTCTCCACATATTTAATTAATAACGGCAATGGATTAAGAAAGCAAATAAGTTTCTGGAAAACAATTAATCAAATGTCAGTTTGCTGTTTCTACAAAAAGATTCACACAAACTCGTGACTCTAGTACCGCTACGACATCCTACCCTTGCTGGCACATGCGGTAACCCTATTGACATGTTCAGAAGTTTTCCGGATCGAATCTCAGCTGAGACACCAACTTGTTATTATGGTAGGTTAATCTGTGTTCTAGTGGCCTGAGGTCTTCCCTACAGATCCAGAGGTCCTGGGTTCGATTCCCGGCGTTACCAGATTTTCTGAGAAGTAGTAAGTCTCGGACGGGGTCCACTCAGCCTCGTGAGGATAATTCAGGAGCTATTTCAAAGAAATAGCAGCTCCGGTCTAGAAAACCAAATTTAACGGCCGTGATGATTCATTGCGCTGACCACACGACACCCTCTATCCGCTAAATTTGGCACCAACTTCGCCGACAAGCGGCGGTCGCTCGGTCTGTATAGTTTGCTTGCGGACTACGGGCCACGGTGCATAAATGTTTGATAATAGAATACCTACAGCCAAAATCAAAGCTATCGCCTTTCAGGAAACAGCATTATGAGAATTCATACAGGAAGTGAAAACGAAATTACTAAGCAAGTTAAAAAATCCGCACATGTAGGGGATTTACTTTTCGATACAAGGCAAGAAGAAAACGAACGATATTTAATTCACTATAATAGAGTAAAGAGTTGGCTATATTTAGAAGGGGTTTTGTAAATCAACCCAGGATTGACGTGCTGCTGATTGTTGTGATACGTTTGACTGGTGTATGACAATCAGTGGTTGACTGCGGGTAAGCAGAGGAACAAGCCGGTCACAGTAGCCGAGCGCCCTAAGGCATGAACTGTCTTCGCTCGCTCGGAAGCCGGGATCGTGGGTTCGGATCTGTTTCCTGTGAGGTACGAACTGAATTCTTATATATTATTCTTATACACTGCCGGTCACGGTAGCCGAGCGGTCTAAGGCATGTACTGTCTTCGCTCGCTTGGAAACCTGGATCGTGGGTTCGAATCCCACTCAGGACAAGGATGTTTAGTTTGTGTATGTACGTTTTTCTGTGTTTGTATACAGGTAGAGGCCTTGCGACGAGCTGATCACCCGCCCAAGGAGTCCTACCAAATGTGTAAGATCTAGAAAATCCGAAGTGAACGGAGAAGTTCATGGAGGCAGGCCTAGGCTCACTGGGGCTCTAGTGCCAAGGGGGGAAAAACAGAGGAACAAAGTGTTTAGGTGCCACAAATGGGGTTCCTAAGATCATCAGAGCAACAAGACGAGACATTGTGGGAAATGGAAGCATAACACAGCAACTTTGGGTTTGATAGTGTTGTCCGCGAAACTGGTAAGCTCTGTCAGAAGAGTACAGGACATATGTCAGCTTATCGTCCACGCGGGGCACCCAAAGAAATGAGGCTTACTTACTTACTTACTTACTTACTTATTTATGTATATGCCCACAAAAGATTCATTCATTCATTTATTCATCTGTAATCTGTCAAGACGACAGGCCCACAGTCTCTTCCAAAACAGTTCCTCCACTTGATGCGATCTAGAGCTTTCTCCTTCAAATGGCAGTATCCTCTTCTGTCCCCAAGGTCATCCAGCATCTTCTTACGTCTTCTTCCTCGTCTTCTGGTCACTTCTATCCGCCCCTCTATCTTTCCTTCAATAACTTCTTTTAGAAGGCAGTTACTGCGTAAGATATGACCAGTACAAAAGATGTATTAGAAAATATTCTGTCTTATAATATGAGTGTAATAGATGTTGCATGATTATTAGCTGAAATTTACTGTAATGTAACCAGTTTTTGTGGAGTCACGTACGCACTCACAATATGTGTCCATTTCTTTTGAAGTTTAGACATATTGTATGCTGTTTGGTATAATACACGTATATCATTAAGTTTTATAGAGGAAATTCTTCCAGTCTTATCACCATATACA
>NW_019725012.1:847015-859576 GCF_002891405.2 Cryptotermes secundus | reverse complement strand
TGTGTGTGTGTGTGTGTGTGTGTGGAAAGTCCACGGCTGCAGAAACATGTTAAAAATCCGTCGTTTTCTCTTTAAAGTTCTGAAATAAAATATCATTAAACTATGATACTCATGCATTCAATAAACACTTGAAAATGCGAAACACGCTTTATCCAAGGATTAATTGTATGTTATAAAGCCTTACTGGGATGTGTTCAGTCCTGTGTGAAGCAAACCTATCCTTCCTTGTTTCTGCAAAGCCCCCCTCCTCCCTTCTTTCGTCAACATCTCGAGATTATCGCTAGAAAATTGAACATACAATTTCCCTCTTCCCTCTCTTACCCCGTTGCCGTATAATTTCGTCTGTGTAAACATTACGTTTTCCTCTTGGCTTATTTTCAATTTTGTAATCTACAGTTTTCTGCTTACGTATCTCAAACTTCCCCTCCTGTACGGATGTTTGAGATTGCTCTTCGTGGAGTTTTACGTAGTCTTATTAGGGAGTTCCTACAATTTTTATAAGGAAACATCAAGATACACAAAGTACACTCAGGATAAAAACGTGTAGTAACATTTATGTAAACTTAGCATATCTTATTTTCTTTATATGAGATCACTGATCTCTTCTATGTGTATGTATATATGTCTGTCTGTACGTGAATATTTCCCCCCCCCACAAGATTTTGATCCAGTTGACGAAAGCTCATAAAATTTACGACCTATATATATTTGGAATAACGTCATGACCGGTGTGCGAACATCTGAGGTGGTTCCGATACCAGCTACAGTATACTGGCCTGTAGAATCCTCAATTTATATGTGGTAATAGACCTTCGAAGGGGGTACGCGGTTGAGGCAGGATTCTAAAATCAGGAAGATCGCGGGTTCTATTCCTGATTAAGTCACTGGATTTTTCAATTGACCTAATCCTTCCTTCCGCATTTTGGCCCTTGGATCAACCTAGCCTCTAACACAAATGAGTACCAGGAATCTACCTGGGGGTAAAATGCAGCCGGCGTGTAAGGCTGACAACCTCACCGCCATCTGTGTTCCGATTGTCTAGAAAATGTGGGAGCCTCGACGTCTCACAACGCTATTGGCCTCCACGGCCTGTTACGGGGATACGTAGCTTTACCTTTCTTAATAGACCTTCGAAAGAGGTTAGCCGCAAATATATGAAATAAATTTCGAATTTTTAATGATGTAAAAGGAAGACTCCAGCCTAATTTGAAGTACTGCTCCACCTGGAGCCTGGAGTGAGTGAGTGACTGAGAATAACTTAAACAGAATCTGTGTTGTTGGTGAGATTCAAAACGGGAACATGTGGATTAAAAATTTTAGACAATTTGTTCGCTGCCAATAAGAGTTAAATTTGGCCAAAACGTGAGCTAAGTTGGATTCTATTGTTAGGTTATAAATATATATATTACTTAAACATAATATTATAACGTATTTACTCAAAGCGTTTCTAGGCAACGGCTCGGTAAACACGGTCAAGTGAAACAATGGAAGATGTGTCTTAGTGGACTAATATTATTGTGCGTTACTACTCAACATTGCACCAATGAAGACGCTGGCTAGGAAACACGTGACTTGTTTTCTGTGTGGTCTTCCATATGCAACAGTAGAACTCGGTTTTCTGTACGTGGTCCGTGCGGAGGCTATATAACGAGGTTTACAGAATAACACAAGCAGTGGTGCAGGAAACAAACCCCGTGTGGAGGCGGGTTCGAATACCTCCACCGTGACCCTGCGAGTCGTAGTAGGCGACGAAAAGAGAAGTCTCAAATCTGAGACAATAAAATATGATCGCAAGTCCCAAGGGACTCAGAGCAGAGAAAGACTGCTCTGGCAAGGGCCAGCAACAAATAGAAAAGACAGACCCGTCCTCTCGTCAGAGAGGGCGTCCCACAGACGCAAGACCGTAACTGCCAAACGGTAATAATTAATATCTGGTCATGAACCCCAGACGGGGCTCGACAACAAGACTCACTGACTGACTGACCGTCAGCCGCAATGTAACTTTGACTTTGACTTTGAACACCAGCGGTTCAGATCATCACTCGTAACCTGGAGGATTAGTCAGGAAGACGACATTAAAGGCAGTTCAGTAGTTGATGTGTTAACTTTGAGAGTGCTTTAATTGTTTGAGTGTCATAGATACAGTAATCTTGAAAGTGTAATAGCGAATTGTAGTTACGACGTGTGAAATTATCCAATAAATCGAATTATGAAATCCGGAATCCGTTATTTACTGCTGCGTTACCAGGATACACGTCACAATATTAAGAATACAAGATCTGTAAAACCCGACGTTTACAGTATGAAAGGTTAGGAACTGTGAGTCATTCATGTAGCTTACTTACTTACTCATGGAGCTGAGCCCTTCTTCAGGTGCCACCAAATCTGCAGCTACTAAACAATTTCCCAGCATTTTATGTAACCCGAAACTTCATTACCGTGTTCACAAGGGCCCTCCACTGATCCCTATCCTGAGCCTGATCAATCCAATCCATACCATCCCATCCTATCATTCTAAGATCCATTTTAATATTGTCCACCCACCTACTCTTTGGTGTTCTCAATGGTCTCTTTCCTTCTGGCTTTCCCATCAATATCCTATATGCATTCCTCTTCTCCAAATTCTTTCTACATGCCCGGCCCAGCTCATCCTCCTTGACTTGATCATTCTAAATATACTTGGAGAAGAGTACAAGTTATGAAGCTCCTTCATGTAGCTAGTTATTATAATCTTATTTATGTTGTCTGTTAGTTTTTCAGGCACTTGTGTTACTGTACAGAAGACTAAGGGACCAAAACCTAAACAAGGAGATCCTTCCCCCTTTCACAAGCACTATAATTAGTAGTTAAGTACCTCGGCATGAGCAGCACAAATTTATTGTTTAGCCCCAGAGTAGCGCCACCGAGACCCGTTGTCAGGATAGAAATGGTGAGAATCAGTACCACCTGAAGTGCCTACTGAGATAAAACTTTAAAGTAGACCTGGAGTGTTTTTCTCTCATTCGCTTGACTCATTATAACTTTAACACACCGTCTCATTAAGGGAATGTAGAGGCAGACACATAAATAACATCTGCTTAATGGCTTAAAATGTACTGTTTCGATATTTGAACGTGAAGTAAGGAGCACGCATTGATATCTCAAAATGAGACCAAAAATCTGTGACAATTATAGGCTTGTGGTTCGTAGTAGAAAAATACGCGAAATAAGAACGGTATTATGAAGAAAGCAGTCTTCTGGGATTTGGCACCGTGTATATGTGGTGTTAACCGACGTTTCGGAGGAACGTGTCGCCTCCATCTTCAGGGTAGAAGAAAAAATATAAGAAATCTGCAAGCGAGAGACCGTGAGAAACGGTAAAAGCAGACTGTCTTAAAAACGGTATTACATTCGTCTTGGTGTTGTAGAGTTACACATTCATTGTAATTATTGTAATTCTCCTTGCACCGCTTGATTAATGTTACTGGGCAAATGCTTGCGTACAATGTAACAGAAATTTCAGGTTTGTTACCCAGACGCTAGATTGAATAAAATATTCAATAAAATTCAATAGAAAGTTCGTCATATTGTGACGAATATGACAATTGTTGGCAATGGTTCGGTAAGCATGTTCCCGCTGCAATAAATAGAGGCGGAATAATCCATTGCTGGGCAACGTTTCGGTAAGCACGTTCCAACGGCAGCGGTTAAACACAGGAAAATAGAATATCAGAGACATAGTCACTTATATTCGGTTCGCCCAGAAATTATAAAAGAGAATTCTTGACCCTGCGAGTCGTAGGAGGCGACGAAAAGGGAAGTTTCAAATCTGAGACAGTAAAATATTGTCGCGAGTCCCAAGGGACTCGGACCCGAGAAAGACTGCCCTGGCAAGGGCCAGCAGCATATACAGAAGATAGACCCGTCCTCTCGTCATGGCGCCCCACAAAAATAAGACGGTAACTGTCAAACACCAAGACTTACTTACTGACTGACGGTCAGTTGCAATGTGACTGACTTTGTAAGAGAGTTAAGAGTTCAGTATATGAATGTTAAACAGCTAAGATTTCGTCAAGCAGGAAACGCCTAGTGAAAACTTACACACGAATAGCCATTGTTGAAACCTGTTACACAGCAACGACTAGCGAAAGTAGACATAGAAGATTTTGTATTGTGTGCTCTAATTACAGTATTTTTTAGAATGTGTAAACCAGTGAGACTTCTATAGTTATTTGAAGTTACAACCTGTGAGTGTTCAATACATTTATTCACCAATCCAAACCCCGTCTATAGGTACTAACACGCGTGACAGTATATTATTTTTAATATCAAGAATTTCTGTAAAATATAATTTCAGACCTTCATTTTCATATTTTCTTGCTACCAAATGGGCTTTGAAGAAAACATGTCAAGTGTCTCTTTTTTGTGGGGGGGTGGCGTACTAATATCAGTTATGGAACTGCCTCTTTATCAGATTTCATCTCTTTTAGAATCCACCCCCAGCGAGAGAAATTCAGTCACCTGTCACACGTAATCACGTTTTGTGTGACTGACCCACTTTCAACACTGTTTCTTATTTCCATTATTTCCAAAATTTAAAATCCCCTAACGCTACCCAACTAAAAATCACCGTGCTCAGTTGTTTTACCCGAGATAACAGATTCACAATAAAAGTCTGAATATCACGAATTCCTCTAAGATCTTACCTTCGCTTACAGTCTTCATGGAATATTCCTGGCTCATTTCAGTCGTTATAAAACGAAGCTGAGACAACTACTAACATCATCCTTCTCATTTTACCTTCATAATTATTTAATAAAAACTTATATCATCCATGACGTTTACGTATCTCTCTTTCAAAGCCCCTCTGTTTAGTATTTTCTCTGCCAACGCCTCGAGTTGTCCCTGAGACCGACTCTGTTAGGCAAACCGTGCTCCAATATGGCGGATGTTCGGAGTCTTGTTTCAGTTGAATGCAACTCATGTACATGTTAGAAGATGATGATACAAGGAAATACAGTATTTTACTTCTAAAAATTGTGTTTCCTCTCCTTGACATATTGGTCTATGCAGTTCGGTCACGATCTACCAGACTAGACGACGTCATATCCCAAAATGCAGGAGAACACCTCTTCCAACAGGTTTTGTGTCGTTGCATTTGTCTGTTACGGCAGTTGTCTAGCAACGCCCGTTGTTTACAGAGCCATTACTTAACAACGGATATTATATAGCTTCGTATTTCGCGGTCGTTGCCTGGCAACGGGTCTACATGCCACAGTATTGTAAGCAATGTGTCATTGCTCTAGTTACATGAAATATGAATGCAGTTGCACTTCGACACTGCGGCCAGACGGGCCCTTGTGACCGCCCAGCCTCCTACCAATAAGTACCATGGGTTTCTTAAGAGTGTACGGCGGCCCAGACATCTAACTAAAGCCGATATTACGAAAGCATGGAGATATACGCGCACTTGTCATTTCCCCCCATACGTCTTTATGGGATGGTGCTTCATTAAGTAGCTAAGGCCCAGAGTATGAGGTACAGTGACTTCATACAACACAACTGCCGTTATTATGCCCTCGTAATATCGGTTTGGGGGGATAACGGATAGAACTCTATTCAAAAGCGTTGCTTATCCGCGGTCGTTAATCCAGCTATATTAACGGATTGCAACGAGGTGGGATTTGCGACATTTTAGATCACTTTGTAAAACAGGCATTTTAGAAGTTTGCTGTTGCCACGTAGCAGAGAGCTGCCTTGCGGGAAGTCGATAGTTCTCCCACGGCTGATTGAGTTCTGAAGGCGCACAGAATCACTTGGAGGTAAATTTTTCCTCATGCGAAGACGAATGCTGGAATACATATATTCTGAACGTGAAGGTGAGTGGTCGGCTACACGCTCCGGCTGCTTTATCCTCGGTGAAAGAGCCCCAGTAACCTATTGTAGGCCATAGAAGGCAGGGTGGACCCCACAACAGATTAAATTCGGGGAATTATTGCTACCGTTGCTTTAAGAATTTTGTTATCCTCTCTATTGCTACCTAAATTCTTAAATATTTAAATATACAAAACTACAATTTTGCTTCTGGTTTAAATTGATGCCAAATTTGTTCTCTTACATTAAGGGACGAAGACGCGTTGAAGGTGTTGGAGTCCAGAGCTCTAAAATGAATATTTTCGCTCAAGATGAGGCAAGAGTAAATGACATAATGGGGACCTCCATAGATTTTATTCCTGACCAAATAATCAAATCAAGGATGATATGGGCAGGGCATGTAGGACGCAAGGATGAGGACAGATGCACGTAAAATTTTTCTTATGAACATCTGACGGAAAGAGAGTCACATGAAAACCCCGATGTAGATGGGAGGATAATATTAACAAGGGATATTACAGAAATAAAATGAGAGATTTTGGACTGATTAATCTGGCTCAGGATAGGGATCAATGGAGGGCTCTTGGGAACACGGGAAAGTAGATGAGCAACTACTAGCTTGTCAAAATCTCTGCACCGTAAACTTATTAATAGTTCATCTTGTGTAGGTATTGCGATGACAGGTTATAATTTTTAACGACTTTCTCATCTCATGCAGAATTGTGAAATCAGACGCGGCTAGCAAGCGCGAGACGTGTCAGTCGAAGCACTCAGATTATAAATGACGTCATACAGGTTCTATAGTCAGTTTGTACGGAACAGGGATGAGTCACTTCCTCCACTGTTGCGTAGCATTTGAGATATCTTCGTCCATGAACGCTTCGCTTGGCAGCGCGCGCAATCTGCACCCAGGAGCACATCCTAGCGTTCTCGTTTTTAGCAGAGAGATAACAACTCTTTGTGTTAGAATTATGCACTACGTTTATTAATAATTTCTTATGTCCTTGTATAATAGATAAGGGCTTAACTCTTTCTTGTCATAAAAGTGAATTATAGTGAAATTACAGTAACCCTGCACTTAGGAATCTTGTTGCATTCTTATATACTACAATCCTGTTTAAGTACTACACAGTCCGTCAACAATGCAACAAATTGTTCCTTCTTTTTTTGACTTTCACTTTCGACACAGCCATGAAGCGCGCAGTCGCATATGTCACAAATGGATAATACAGAGTGTCCGGATGAAAGGTATCAAAAAAAATAATTATAATATCTCAGAAAGCTTTTATTATACACGTTTATGGATTACACCATCACAAAGGGAAATTATCAAAGTTTTTTCTGAGTATATAACTTTCTCAATAAATTTCAGCGTGGTCTCCCTTGGTGGCACGACAAATATCCAGGCTCGAAGCATGTTTGGTGTTACTGTAAACACAGCGCCTCTTATGCAGGCTTTCAGGTGTTGCAGATCGCTGATCTTAACCTGGTAGACAATGTTCTTCACATAACCACACAAGAAGGCCGCGCCATAGCTCAAGCGGTTAGTCGCTGGCTTCCCACCGCGGCGGCCCGGGTTCGATCCCGGGTCTGGTCAAATGGGATTTGTGGTGGAAAAAGTGGCGCTGGGGTAGGTTTTCTCCGAGTACTTCGGTTTCCCTTGCCAATCTTCATTCTACCAATTTCTCCACAATCACCCTCACCTATCATCTGAGGCTGGTACAATAGGCCAGAAGTGGCCGCAGTACAAGGGACTTAGTCCCACCCCACTAACAATTAAAGAAACCACAAGAAAAAATCCACTGGGGTTAAATCTGGCGACCTAGGAGGCCAAGTGATTGATCCACTTCTGCCGATCTATCTCCCAACCATCTCTCTGTCCAAGTGATTCCTAACATGGTGGTAGAAATGTGGCGGCGCATGCGCGAAAGCCTGGTATGGAAAACAAATCTTACATAGTTTTCCTGTCCAATGACATAAACCGGATATATATATATATATGTCAATTACTGTCCGAGATATTTTTTTTATTATTTTGGATACCTTTCATCCGGACGCCATATATTAGTGTGGTGTAGCAGTTTCAGCACAGTAAGACACCAGAAGATGGCCATTTAGGGCCGAAACATGTTGTGTTGAAAGTGAAAGTATAAGAAAAATATTTGTTGCATTATTGATGGACTGTGTAGTACAATAAACAGTATTAAACTGCAGTAAATGAATTGAATTAATTAATTTTACTGTCTCTTACAGCAATGTTTCGCTCTACATGAACTCGGTTATTACTTTGTACTTTGTTCCCCCCCCCGCACTACAGCCCCAGTGGGTCTAGGCCTACCTCCATGAACTTCTCCGCTCACTTCGGTTTTTCTAGATCTTACACATTCGGTAGGACTCCTTGGGCGGGTGATCGGCTCGTCGCAAGGCCTCTACCTGTATATAAACACAGAAAAACGCACACACACAAACTAAACATACATGCCCTGAGTGGGATTCGAACCCACGATCCCGGTTTCCAAGCGAGCGAAGGCAGTACATGCCTTAGACCGCTCGGCTACCGTGACCGGCAGTGTATAAGAATAATATATAAGAATTCAGTTCGTACCTCACAGGAAACAGATCCGAACCCACGATCCCGGCTTCCGAGCGAGCGAAGACAGTGCATGCCTTAGACCGCCCGGCTACCGTGACCGGCACTTTGTAACTTTAGGAAATTAAAATTTGCGTTTAATATATGAATTTTGAAGCCATGAAAATCCGAACATTTCTGTTGATTTCTTCGTGTACACAGGAAATATAGCGGATATTAACTACGTGGCAATTCCGTGAGGCAGAATCCTTCTTCGAGAGCTAATAGTTGCGAAACTAGTCAAATTTCCCCACTATTTGTGGAACCTGCCCCCTCCGCTGCAGTGTACACAAGAGCCCATCTCTGGTTCCAAATGAAAGCAATTTGAAACGAAACCGCGCCCTCGTATCCTGTTTGCCTTTCATTTTCGACATTACGTCACTGCGCGCGTAGGTTTATCTGTTTGTCTCCTTTCTTCAGGATTTCTGACTAAATTTCTCTAGCTAGTCCTCTCTCCTATACCTGCTGAATCCTGCACATTTCAACGTCTTTGAATTAATCGTCATAATATTAATTGAAAGACCGCCTCTGTGGTTTAGTGGTCAGAGTTCCTGGCTATAGATCCAGAGGTCCCGGGTTCGATTCCCGGCTCTACCAAAATTTCTGAGAAGTAATGGGTCTGGAACGGGGTCCTCTCAGCTTCGTGATGATAATTGAGGAGCTGTTTCAAGGAAATAGCTGCTCCGGTCTAGAAAACCGATATTAACGGCCGAGGGGATACGTTGCGCTGACCACGTGACACCCTCTATCCGCTAAAGTTGTGACCACTAGACCATAGAGGAGGTCACGTAACGTACTAAAATTACCCAATTTAAAATAGGAAATATATGAGAAGGAATTTTGAAAGAAGCCGGGGCAAGATTATTGCATTGGATATTTGCAGACGTTTAGAAAGTACATAATAAGTAGTTACCCGATCCATGAATTCTTATTTTATTTAACGACGATATTTCAAGTGCAGATACTGCATAGGGTCAGTGAGATCGGGACATATTCATAAACAACGATTAGAGAATTCTGGGAACTTTTCGTATTTCGAAGAATGTCGTCTTCTGAGATATGGTACTGTATACATCTTGTGTGAACCGACGTTTCGGAGGAACGTAACACCTACATCTTCAGGTTACAAAAATCCGCGAGCGAGTAACCAACTTGAGCAGAAGGCTGCGCCATAGCTCAAGCGGTTAGTCGCTGGCTTCCCACCGCGGCGGCCCGGGTTCCATCCCAGGTCTGGTTAAGTGAGGTTTGTGGTGGACAAAGTGGCGCTGTGGCGGGTTTTCTCCGAGTACTTCGGTTTCCCCTGCCAATCTTCATTCCACCAAATTCTCCATCATCATAATCACCCGGGGCAGGTACAATACGCCAATCATTGGCCTCCGTGCCGAGTGGACCCAGCTGGATACCACCCCCCTCACTAAGCGAAACCAGCTTGAGCAGGTGACTCACACAAGATTAAACGACATCATATTACATAAAACGGCATTCTTCAAAATCACCGCCTTGGAAACGTCAAATATTATGTTATCGTATTTTGTTTGGGCATAATATGTGGACAGGCAAATCTTCAAACTTCATCCATATAACAGTTTCCAGGTCAGCCTGTCAGCAGACGGAAGACGACTCCAGCCCAAATGCTGACTGTGTAGAGGGCTGATAACATGGGGGCGCCCGTAGCTAACTGCTGTGGACGTTGAACACAGCCACGCACATAATATTTGCTTTGTTACTTTTAATTTGGTGCGTTGGCTTGGTTCTTTTGAGCATGTTTCTACATCTGAATAACCCTGATGTACGGACTTGTTATGTGTAAACCATATCTAGTTGGTCCTCAAAGCTTTTAGTTTCGTATTACCGTTACCATTGTGTTTTATAAAAACAGGTAAATGAGTCGGTGTTTCTGTCTTTTGGATGTGTTCCATTAATTAAGAAGACCTTTTGAAATCTGAAGAGTAAATACCTTGTAAAATATTCCGGAAAACAACGTTCAGAATGATTTCCTTTTTCTCTCAGTGAAATTATATAGACCAATATTACTCGACTGTACTCTTCTCCAAGTATAATTAGAATAATCAAGTCAAGGAGGATGAGGTGGGCAGGGCATGTAGCATGAATGATGGAGAAAAGTAATGCATATAGGATATTTGTGGGAAAACCAGAAGGAAAGAGACCACTGGGAAGACCAAGGCGTAGGTGGGTGGACAATATTAAAATGGATCTTAGAGAGGTAGGATGGGATAGTATGGATTGGATTGGTATGGCTCAGGATAAGGACCAGTGGAGGGATCTTGTGAACACGGTAATACCTTCGGGTTCCATAAAATGCTTGGAAATTCTTGAGTAGCTGCAGAATTGGCTTGTCCTCAAGAAGGGCTCAGCTCCATAAGTAAGTAAGTAAGTAAGTAAGTATGTAGCGTCCCTCTTGCTTCAAATTTTTAAAAATGAGAAGAAGGGTCGCGGGAGATTGGATTAATAAAACGTTTCTGACAGTTTTTTCTCTGGAGAGTTTGAAACTGAATTTCTTGTTCAGGTTACGGATTCAGAGCAGTGTTACAGATCTGCTGGATGCTTGTATTATGCTGTCTTCTTGCATAGCTTATTTTCGACCGTACAGATGCAGGCAGTATGTTCCACTGGAATTTAAGAAACTGAGAGTCAGCTGATGAAGCGATCTCCCGCCCTTTAAGGAATAAGAAAAATTCATTACCCTCTCCACAAAATCCTGCCATTGGTCCCTATTCTGGCCCAGAAAACTTTAGTCCATCTTCTCATAACATATTTCTCTGCCACATCTTAATGTTATCCTCTTATCTGTACATGTCTTCACCCAGTCTCTTCGCTTCAGGATTCCAGCTAAGGGTCAATAGAGGCCACACATTCCTCGTCTCCTATGTCTGCTATACGTCGTGCCAAGCTAATGTTCCAGAATTGGCTTCCCCTAATATATAGTCCAAATATTATACAGTACAATAGGTGGAAGGAGACACACTGGGAAACAAAGAACTAGATGGATTGGTGCGGTGGAAGAAGATGCGAAGAAGTTAATGGGTGTAAGGAACCGGAATAGAACAGCGCAGGGCAGAGAGGAATGGAATGGTTTGATAATGGAGGCCAAGGACCGACATCGGGCTGTTGCGCCATAGAAGAAGAAGAATATATGGTCCAGTATCTGGTGAAGAATTTAAATGACGAAGATTTTAATTATAAAAATTTCTCAAGCTTCAAACGAAAGATTCAGATCTTTATAAAATATTAATGCCCTCTCATTAACCTTGCCTTTCTCCCCCGACACAATATTCAATACCTGTTCTGGCCTACTACCTGCTGGCCCAACCTGTCCAGACCATTCCCTCTTCTCTCTACTGATTTCCCATATAGCCCTCCCTCTCCCATCCCTTCCTGCTCTATACAGCTGGGTTTATTCTTGACATTAGTCTATATGCATCTGCTCACGCTGGTTCTTCGCTTGCTTGTTTTCTCTTGTTCCCCCATTCTACCCTGAAGATGGAGAAGAAACGTTCCTCCGAAATTCGGTTAACACAATACCTACACGGTGCCACATCCCAGAAAACTGCTTTCTTTACAGGAAACATATTCAATGAAAGTATAAATATAATGACTTGAATCTAATATCCACTCCTTTCACTTATCGAAATTACCATGTACTCTATATGCGGCGGGGATGAGAATTACCTATTGGACAATAGCCTGAGTGGGCCCCAGAGGCAGTATGGACGCTATGGAGAAGGTAACACATATTGTTCATGCCAAGCATGTGACCCCGGTCGTGTAGGCAGCGGTCCCATAATGCATCAGCAGCGCAATGCTCCTAGCAGTGTTTGTGGTGCAGTTGTGAAATAGAAGCAATGATAGTAGTAACAGAAAGGAAAAACAGGCCGACAAGAAAGGCGATTATTCATGGTACTGTCTGCNCAATCGCAACTCCTCTACCTGCACAGGAAAACACAAACATAGAAAGTTAGCAAGATATAGGCCGCGCCATAGCTCAAGCGGTTAGTCGCTGGTTTCCCACCGCGGCGGCCCGGGTTCGAGCCCGGGTCTGGTCAAGTGGGATTTGTGGT
>NW_019725012.1:832599-846983 GCF_002891405.2 Cryptotermes secundus | reverse complement strand
GGCAGGTTTTCTGCAAGTACTTCGGTTTCCCCTGCCAGTCTTCATTCCACCAATTGCTCCACATTCACCCTCACCTATCATCTGGGACTGGTACAATAGGCCAGAAGCAGCCGCAGTGCAAGGGACTTAGTCCCACCCCACCAACAATACAAAAAAAGTGGCTAACTGCTTCAAGCACTCGTGCTCTGTATTTGGAAGTAATGGATTGGAAAACAGAGGCTGTGGCACAACACAAGCTTTTTCAGCTTTTCAGTTGTGTATAGAAACTTGGTCGCAATTACGAAGCGAAGGAGCTTGTTGCGATCGGAGTCCTCTCGAAAACAAGCTATCAGTTTTCAATCATTATTCACTTAGATACACTTCATTAATTCAATGTATTCTGACAGAAATTTCTGTATAGGTCCACACGTTTATTTATTCTTCCATTCACATGGATGCTTTCTTTTTTTCTTCATCCATTATTCAGTTCTTCTTCTGAATTGTGAATTTCTTCCCTAAACCATTTTCTCATATTCTCTTCCATTTCGGTTGCTCTTCGATGCGACTCTCCACTTATTCCCCAACTCACAATCACCTATGCCTTCAGTTAAGTGTTAATTTAACTTTTGTTTGTAATTTCACTTATTTACACACTTCAGAAATTATAATTTTGCCTGTGGTTCTGTATGGGTGTGAAACTTGGACTCTGACATTAAGGGAGGAACATAGACTGAGGGTGTTTGAGAACAGAGTGTTGAGGAGAATATTTGGACCGAAGAGGGACGAAGTGACAGGAGGTTGGAGAAGACTGCGTAATGAGGAGCTTCATAACTTGTACTCTTCTCCAAGTATAATTAGAATGAAAGTCAGAAAGAAAGAGACCACTGGAAAGACCAAGGCGTAGGTGGGTGAACAATATTAAAATGGATCTTAGAGAGATAGGATGGGATGGTATGGATCGGATTGATCTGGCTCAGGACAGATACCAGTGGAGGGCTCTTCTGAAGACGGTAATGAACCTTCGGGTTTCATAAAATGTTGGGAATTTCTTGAGTAGCTGCACAACTGGCAGCTTCTCAAGAGGGGCTGGGCTCCGTGAGTGAGTGTAGATTATTTAAAAAACAGAACGCTCTCATACTGTCATACAGAGTGAACTCCAGCGGGTTTGAGAAAAAAAATTCAGGAAATCGATATATTTTTTAGACACTCTAATGTTGACAACATTGTCCTGAAAGCTGCGACTTTGAGAACTTATGGGGGGGAGAAAATTATACTATTCTCCATTTTTAAATATTTATAATCGTCTTGCGTCCAATTCGGTACACTGGATGCATTAAAGCGATCAGTAAGCGACCCAATGGCGGTAGTGAATATTATTTCAAGAGAACAAATTATGAGTCTCAAGCTTTGTTCACTGATTTCACAGCTCATACTTTCAGATAATATTTTTCTGTTAACTTCAGTAACAAAGTAATTTGGTTAACGAGTTACTGTACGGGGCCACGTTTCCCGCCTGCAATTAATTCTTCTCGTTGTGGACAGGGAGACTTGTCATGCAGTTGTCTGCTGCGTGTGACAGATGGGGAGCATGAGTCCCGCATTGTCCCGTTTTGAAAGAGAAACCTACCCGACGGTTTCATTCATGTCGCTCGGTCTCCAACCCAATCTCCTCTTGTCCCGGTGCAAAGCCACACAAAATCTAATTAAACTCTTTGTAGCAGGAAATTTGAGTTGCCGCATGTTGCGTCCGACGTCCGCATGTGTGTGAATATGAACACGCCGGAATTATTCAACTTCTCTTAGCTTTGTGAAAAAAGTTACCATTTTTGGAAACCTGCTCTAATGCATAGGTATGTCTGCGTCACGTTACTCACTCCTGTTTCAGATCTTACTTAGGTAGGCCGCACACCGGCATGCGTCAAGATATGTAACAGTCAAGACACGATGTCTGCGACATGACGCAAAAAAAGGAGCACAGTTGAAACGAATGAGATTATGAAAACCGCCGCACACCTGTTTGAATCATGATGCTGACGTCAGATTCATGCTGACGAATCACGGATGAAGCAAGACTGCGTCTTTTGTCTCGTGTCTTGATGCTTGTCTTGACGCAGTTGGTAAGAGGCCAAATTCGGAAGTCACAGCCATTCTTTGAACATTGCATTATTTCTTGGAAATGAATTAAATGTACCCATATAAGCTAGTAAAGTGGGAGTCAGGATAGCTTAATTGGTGTAGAGATGGGCTACGGTCTGGACGTCCGGTGTTAGATTCCCGGCAGGGCAAGATTTTTCCCTTCATAAAAGCCAGCCCGGCTCTGGGACGCACCCTGACTACTAGCCAATGGATAACGTGGTCTCTTTCTCCGTGGGGTAAACCGGCGATGAAGTGAACTAACTACTCTCCTATATCTAGTACAGAGGTCAAAAATGGTTGAGCTATACCTCAACTCCCCCATAAGCCTTCATGCTATAGTGCTTAATTACTTAAGCACAGGCACAAATTTACCTTAATATTTTACTGGTAAATTGACGCCATTCTGCAGTGTGTTGTAAGAACAGAGGTCATGCTTATGCTAGAACAGCGACTGGCAGCGTTCAAACGTGAGGTTCTGAACTTGGAAATCTAATGGGTAGTTCATATTTCGAGAAACAGAAGTATGAACTTCTCAGAGGCCGGCTACACTGAATAATGTGTTTTGTAGTTTTTTTTTCGGTATTTCAATGAAAATTTCAGGATACTCTTCAAATTAGGACGAGGATACTTCCTTCAAGTACATAAACTACTACTTCCAAACAAAACACAAAAAAAAAATTTGGTATTTTATTTTATTTTAATTATTTAATATTTTTACAATTAATATTTAATCATGGGGGCACGCGGTATCGAAGTTGGTTGAGGCACTGTGCTACAGGCCGGAAAGTCGCGGGATCGATTCCAGATGAGGTCATTGGATCTTTTTTTAAATTTACCTAATTCTTCCAGCCGCACTATGGCCCTGGGGTCAACTCAGCCTCTGACAGAAATGAGTACTAGGAATATTCTTGAGGGTAAAGGGCGCCCGGCGCGTAAGGCTGACAACCTTACCGCCATCTATGAGTCGATTGTCTGGAAAATGTGGGAACCTCAACATCTCACAACCCTATGGGCCTCCACGGCCTGTTACAGGGATAGCTTTACTTTTACTTTTTTATATTTAAACTTAGAAGCGAGCATGCCTTTTTATATATAATAGCATTAAAACAGCACTCTATTATGTAAAATACTGGACAGTCAAGAATTTTTTCCTTTGGCGCTACAGCCCCAATTTGGACAATTGTAGTAAAGACAACATCACCACACGCTGTGGATGAAACACGCAAACCAGGGGCACGTGACAGTCATAACTGAAAAGTAGGCTACGAACGTGAGGGGGCACGCTGCCGAAACAAAACGCCCTGGACAGACATACATTTATGAACAATGGATGACATCCTGTATGAGGTGAAATAGAATGCACCAAAATAACGCGGGTATAATAGAAACTTAAAGGATTTTATCTGGTTTTGCCTTCATAAGAGAACTACAGCGTGTGATTTTAACACGGACTAAGACAGTGTAGCAGTTTTAACATAATTTCATAAAATATTTTTAACATATCAACACACCCGAAGATGGCTGTTTGGGGCCGAAACATGTAGTGTCAAAGTGTAAATTAAAATTAAGTAGTGAATAAACAAGTGTTGCAATAGTGACGGACGATAAATACAGGGACATTAAGTTGAACAGTTGCAACGGGATGCTGAAATACAGAACCAATTTTGGACACTGGCCTACCTCCATGAAACTCTCCGTTTCACTTCGGTTTACTAGATCTTAGACATTCGGTAGGACTCCTTGGGGGGGGGGGTGATCAGCTCGTCACAAGGCCGATGAGTTTAATCTTCCCGAAAGGAAAGAGCGTGTTAATCGACTTTCATGTTCTATGAAGTTCTGTTGGTACTCACTATTATAATTGTTATTTATTTGTATAAACTGCAGATGGGTCTTTACAAAGTGGTAGTGGTACTACAATACAATACAATAGTACAATACTGCAATAAGAGACAACACACAAATATTGCTATGATTATCATCAACCCTTTGAATATGAAGAAAGTAGTCTTCCGGGATGTGGCGCAGTGTAGACATTGTGTTAACCAACGTTTCGGAGGAACGTATCGCCTCCATCTTCAGGTAAGAACAAAATTAAAAAGAAATCCGCGAGCGAACCATCGTGAGCAGGTGCTAACAGACTTTAAACATCTCCTTTTGGAAGAAATTCGGAGGAAACTACGAACACGAGATGCAACCTCATTCATTCTGTTTCATTATAGACACACAAATGAAAATTAATGAAAATTAGACTGGAAGATGCCGATTTTTATATGAGCACAAAATTACAAAGTCAAAAAGTATTTAATTTAAGTTGTTTTCGTGTCTTTCCAACATATATATACAGTTTTTTGCAATGGGTCTTAGGTCTAACCAGATGTAAATATGTCTGTACTATAAAAGCTTATCAACTCCACACAGTGTGACTGAAAAATTTGTTTCCTATTTCTTTCCTTTTTAATCTTTCATCCTTGACATTTTTCGGTCTTGGAGACCGTCTTCAGAAGGATATATCAATAAATGTGATTGGTCAATACAATCATCACAATGCCATCAATATAAAATCTGAGCCTTTAACAAATACAGCGGCGTGCATGAGTGCATTAAAATATTTATAAATTATTGTAATTAGCCTGTTTACGAGTATGGTTTTAAAATGCTTTGTTAAAATTTAGAAACAATTTGGTTCCTGTCCTTTATACTGCCCCACACTGAAAGGAGTTGATAAATTTTTATGATATTGCTAGTGTGATGGACCAAGACGAATCAGATAAAAAAAATGCCAGTACTGTCACACAGATAAATTAATAATACAGAGTGTCCGGATGAAAGGTATCTAAAATAAAATAATTATATCTCAGAAAGTATTTATTATACACATTTATGGGTTACACCATTGCAAAGGGAAACTATTAAAGTTCTTTTCTGAATATATAGCTTTCTTAATAAATTTAAATGTGGGTTCCCTTGGTGGCAAGGCAAATATTCAGGCTTGAAGCATGTTTGGTGTTACCGTAGCCACAGGGACCCTTATGCGGGCTTTCATGTGTTGAAGGTCGTTGATCTTAACCTGGTAGACAATGTTCTCCACATAACCCCACAAGAAAAATCCACTGGGGTTAATCTGGCGACCTAGGAGGTCAAGCAATTGTTTCATCTCTGCCGATCTATCTCCCAGCCATCTCTCTGTCCATGTGATTCCTAACATGGTGGCAGAAATGCGGCGGCGCATGCGCGTAAGCCGGGTATGGAAAAAGAAACTTCTACAGTTTTCCTTTCCGATGACATAAAACGGATACGTGCATGACAATTATTTTCCGAGATATACATTTTTTATTTTGGATACCTTTCATCCAGGCAACCTCTATATGCAATATTTAACAGGTGTGGTTGATTTGGGGATGCTGAAAATCAAGTTGTTTTTTTTCTTTTTACCGCGTATGTTTCTTTACGAAAATAATAGACCGTGTAATCTACTGCGTCTGTTGCTGAGTTAACTATGAACAGTGGTTGTAGGAAGCGTTACCTTGTTAGATCACAGTGTGCATAACATTGCACCTCCATTTGCATCAACATAATGCACATCCGGCTCTATTGAAACCCCACACCTGAAGTAATTTATATCAAATCCCACAAGGCGACGCGGGGTGTAATTGAAAACAAGATGAAAACATTTCACTTTTGAACCCAGGAAACTGTATTTAGTAACCCACACTCGTTAGTTGGTCTAGTATAGTTATTAGTTTGAATATCGAATGGTTTTGGTTGCCAACACTGCAAATTTGTGGAAATGGGACGGGACGGAATACTGCATTGCAGATTATGAAGCCATGAGGCCGGCTTATCCGGTTACAGCGTTGCAGAAGCAAACTAATTGCACACTAATTCTGTTCCGAGTGCAACATTAACTGCAGAGCCACATGTAATAACTGAAAGCGCCTTCCTGCACATATTACTTTCAGCACAAACTCAGATTTCATTCGTAAATATAAAAAACATACACAGTGTTCGTGGTTCACTTATTTCATAATTATAATACTAGGCGCATGTGTAATTAGAAAGAGTGGCAACTGATACGGCGAGTGATGTATATGTTTCACGGTTCGATGGCTTCTTTACGATTGAATACGTCATTTCAGGCTGAAATGTTAATATCGATTTGATTCATATCGTTACAAAAAAAAAAACTCCGTGGTTTTAGTCAGCAAGAGAACTATACCGACCGAACCACCGCCGCTTGTCGGCGAAGTTAGTGCCAACTTTTGATGCTAGAGGGTGTCGCGTGGTCAGCGTAACGGATCCCCACGGTCTTTAATCTCGGTTTTCTAGACCGGAGCCGCTATTTCCTTGAAATAGACCCTCAATTATCCTCACGAGGCTGAGTGAACCCCGATCCAGAATCCACTACTCAGAAAATCTGGTAGCGCCGGGAATCGAACCCCGGAACCTCTGGGTCTGTAGCCAGGATCTCTGACCACTAGACCACAACGTAACAAACAAACTTCCCTACATTTCTCAAGCTGGAACTTCTGTAAAACTAAATGGTAAAGGTCGTGCAGGCCCATAGACTTGTGAGACGTCGAGGCTCCCACATTTTCTAGACATTCGGCTTGCATATTGCGGTGAATTGTTATTCTTACGCGCCAACCGCCCTTTACCATCAGGAAGATCCTTGGTACTCATTTCTGTTAGAGGCTGAGTCGACCCCAGGGCCATAGTGCGGCTGGACCGATTAGGTCAAATGAAAAATCCAGTGACTTCATCAGGATTCGAACCAGCGACCGTCTGGCTTGTAGCATAGTGCCTCAAACAACTCCACACCCGCGTGTCACTTCGTCTATAAAACTAGTATACATTTTATACACAGTACTAAAACGTACCTAACTAATTGCTTGGAGCTGAGTCCCCCTTGGGAAGCTATCGGCCGTTCATCTACTGAAGAATTTCATAAATTTTACGGAATTCGAATGTTCATTACAGTGTACGTAAGAGCCCGGCACTGATTTCAATTCTGAACCAGATTAATCCAGTCCCTATCAACCCATCCGTCTTCTCCAAGATGCATATTAATATTGTCACGTGGTCGAGTGACTCTAGACGGGGTTTGGATTGATGATCGAGTTTAGTGAACTTTTAAGCAACTCGTGACTACACTGCGTATCACTATCACGCACACACTAATGTTCACAGTCACGTCTTCGCTATCGTTGCTCGGTAGTGGTTCCCAACAGCGGACGTTCTCTTACTCTGTGTTCCCGAACTATCCCCATGCCTCATCTACCGGTTCCTCACAGCAATAGCTCATAACTTCCATAAAGGGACTCAGATATGAGATGTAGCTGAAATTTAATTATTTTTTTAAATTAAAATTTAAGAAAATAACTCCAATCGAATGCGTACAGTTTTTGGGTAGCCATGCAGAGAAACAGAATTAATAGTCGTCCCCCTTAAATACAGTTGAAAAGGAATTTCGTAGCTTAGCTATTTGTGAGCAGTGTCCGCCATGATGCCTCTGGTTGAATGTTCGAAACGCAGAAGTTACAGCAACTCAGAATTTTCTACGAGTTTTCGATCTCATGATCTACCATCCCTGTAGCTAAATGACAGTTACGGGGAAAATATGCCGATTCATTTTTCGAATTAATGTTTTATTTTCCGAGCGGACTCAGCGGTGCGGTCGGCTCGATAATGTCCTATGGTGCGTAAATGGAACGCACTCCATATCACTGTACAAAGAAAAAGAGAGTTTTTTGTTGCAGTTGTTCTGTTTGGGTTGGATATACGTATTACACGGAACTGTGTCAATATTAGAAGCACGAAATACAAACACTCAATACACGAAATATGCGCCAGGAACACAATAAACACAAAAATACAGGGTGTCCGGATGAAAGGTATCCAGAATATAATAATTATATCTCAGAATTCTTTTATTATACACGTTTATGGGTTACACCACTATAAAGGGAAACTATTAAAGTAGTTTTCCACGTATATAACTTTCTCAATCAATTTAAATGTGAGCTCCCTTGGTGGCACGACAAATATCCAGACTATCTACCATGCTTGGTGTTACCGTAGCTACAGCGTAACCCGGCGGACAATGTTCTTCGCTGACCCCACAAGAAAAAATCACTGGGGTTAAATCTGGCGACCTAGGAGGCCAAGCGATTGGTCCATCTCTGCCAATTCATATCCCAACCATCTCTCTGTCCAGGTGATGATTCCTAACATGGTGGCAGAAATGAGGCGGCGCATGCGCGTATGCCGGGCATGGAAAAAACTTACAGGGTTTTCCTTGCCGATGATATAAACCTGATACGTGTATGATAATTACTTTCCTAGATACACACTTTTTATTTTGGATACCTTTCATCCGGACACCATATATAGTATTTCTTGTAGGGGACCACAGAGCCGATCCCAGTGGCCGCGCGGTCTGAGGTATGAACTGTCTTCGCCCTCTCGAACACTGGGATCGTGGGTTCGAATCCCACTAGAGACATGGATATCTCTGTGTCTTTATTCTATGTTTGTGTTGTTCCGTGTGTAGGTAGTGGCCTTGCGACGGGCTGATCCCCTGTCCAAGGAATCCTACCGACTGTGTATGAATTAAGAAACTGAAGAAACGGCCAAGGTCCACACGGGCAGATAGATAGACAGACAGATAGACAGATAAATAGGCAGATAGATAGACAAATAGGCAGATAGATAGATACAGACAGATAGGCAGATAGATAGATAGGCAGATAGATAGACAAATAGGCAGATAGATAGATACAGACAGATAGGCAGATAGATAGGCAGATAGACGGATAGGCAGATAGATAGACAAATAGGCAGACAGATAGGCAGATAGACAGATAGGTAGATATATAGACAGATAGGCAGATAGATAGATAAATAGACAGAGAGACAGACAGACAGGCAGATAGTTATGTAGGTGTTTACCGACCTTCGCATGGAAACGGCAGTTCTTCTATTGTTGCCTATATTCGTTGCCGCGATAATGTTTACGGACATTATTCTATTGTTATAGAAACGCCCCATGTATCACAGTATTGTATCAGATCTTTCAGAAATATAATTGGAAGTAACGCACTGGATTCGGTTGTCTCAGAATTGGGACCAGTGGCGGGCTTTTGTGAAAACGGTAATGAAAGTTGGGGCTAAAGAGAAGGCGAGGAAATGCTGAAAGCCAGCTGTGTGAATATTATTTTTTGAGACTGCACTCTGTGGAGTTGCGAGCAAATTCTGAAACTTTGGCTGAAGTCGTTCTTTGTTTCAGCTAGACAAGAGAACTGTAACATTAAAATGCATGTTGTGTACACATTGATTATTATTTTACAGACGGCATTTAGCTGTTCTAATTAAGCTCCGAGCTTGTTTAACTCATTATGGTTGAGGGGAACGCTTTTCATACATGGCATTAGTCGGTTTGGCGGGTAATTACTTTTCAGCTGAAATTCAGAAACCATAAGCATTTAAGTTCCGGATATGGTAGTTACCAGAACTTACGGAAACGATCCAATCATTTCTGGGTTACTTAAAACTTGCACCACAAGTAAAGTAGAAATATCGACACATTTCGATGCGAGTTTCCAATACTTTCCACCAGGGAGATAAATGTTATGACTGTGTGTCGAGTTGCCTGCATACCTGAGAAGAATTTTCACAAGTAATTCTGTTCTCATTTTATTTTAGACATGTTCGTGTGTAGAGATTCTACAAGCGTCCGGGGTTTGCGCGACAAGAATATTCCCGTAACAGGCAACGGAGGCCCATAGGATTGTGAGATGTCGAGGTTCCCACATTTTCTACACAATCAGCTCACATTGAGGTTGTCAGCCTTACAAGGCGGCCGCTCTTTATCCTCAGGAAGATTCCTGGTACTCATTTCTGTTAGACACTGAGTCGATCCCAGGGCCATAATGCGGCTGGAAGGATTAGGTGGATTGAAAAATCTAATGACCCCATGGGAATCGAACCCACTACCTTCCGGCTTACAGCATAGTGCCTCAACCAACTACACTACCGAAGCGGCCTCCGTAGTCTAGGGGTAACGTTCCCGCCTCATGACTCAAGATACGCGGGTTCAAACCCGGCGGAGGTCGTGGAATTTTTAACGGCGGAAAAATTCAGGGAACAAGTCCTCCGGGAGGGACTTTAAGCATTGGATCCCGTGTCGTAGATTTGCGGCACGTAAAAGATCCTCATGTCTCTAGGAGATCTCTGAGCAAAATTAGGCAACAAGTTTCCCGCCCAAGTAGTTTCCAACGCCTCTGGTAGATGGGGGAAATATCAGGTACCGACGGCCGACCTCTTTGGCTGAACGGGGCTGATAGCACGCACCAGTACCGGTAAGGTATGGCGACAGTAGAAATTAAAGGGGGACGCACAATGGACCAATAACTGGTCTAAGTGCATGGGGAAACTCACCCCCTATAATAATAATAATAATAATAATAATAATAATAATAAAACTACACTACCGAGTACCCCCCACGTGCATATTGACACTGTTTAATTAGACACTGTTCCCTGTTAAACATAAATATCGGAAGGTAATTATGTGTATTCAACAGAAAAACTACATACGTGAAGTGCATATTTTCGAAGATTTTATGGTACACTTTAAATAGTGTAGCTGTTACATTCGCCCCGGATCTGTGAGACCGTCAAATCTTTGTTGCTGATGGCAATTGAGAATCTCAACTGGTTTCAGTCGGCTTTTATAAAAATCGATCACTTGGTTCAATTAAACGCAAGTGTAATGACACTGTCACGTAATATGGGTGACTGTTGACAGGGGTTTCGATTAAATAGTGTATTTATTGACTACTTATACACACAACCCGAAACTACAAGTAATTAGAGCGCTATCGCTGATCAACATACTTTACCAATCAACATAGCACACGCTAAGATTTTTCCAGCCTGTTACGTCTTCACCAACCGTTTCCTGGTAACGACTTCTAACAGTGAATATTCTACAGCTTCTGCGCTAAGATCGTCTTCGAATCTTTCCTTCATGCAGAACTGACTTCATTCCCCGTTGTCTTCCTTATAACTCCTCGGCTAGGCCCACGCAGATCCTTCATTTTCTTATTCATTGCCGCGGGAACATGTGTACCGAGTAGTTCCCTAACAGTGGCCGTCTATTCTGGATTTTTAAGAATCTGCTACCTAGCAACAGATGTCATTCTGTTGTTTGTTTCGTAGCCGTTGCCTAGAAACGAATGTTGTTTCAGAGTCGTTCACTAGTAACGTGTATTTCTCTGGCTTCACAGTTCTTGATTTAGCAATATGTCACAGTATCATAAGCCAATCTTTCTTAATAAAATTGAGATGTAGCACGTAACATTTTATTTATAAATACAGAATTCGTTACGTCATTCTGTCATATATCCAAAAGTGTCTCTGAATTATGCACCTAACTTTTCAGAGACCATGATGAAATTTTTGTTTTATAGATTTTTTTTCTAAAATCTGTTGACCAAATACCATATTTTTAAAATCAGACTCCTATAAATTTGTTTAATTTAAATTCTGTATCGCATTTCTAATATAGCACATTAAATACACTGCGAATTAAATGACCGTTACATATGAATGTATAGGCTAAACAATTAGAATTTATTTTATATTTATTTTAAAAGACAAGGATATTTTAAAAAATAAACCACCAATAATTATGTAAACATGTGCGTGTGGATGCTAACTCAACACTCAGAAATAAAACACATTATGATCAGTTATGTGGATAAAAGGTTTGAGATTCAAATAATCGGTGTGGATATAAAAAGAGATAATCAATTTAATAGTAGCTTTTGAAAATTCGAACCCTGTAGTTTGTTGCATGGTTCTTGAGGAACATAGCAATATCAAGATGAATCAGTCGAGTTCTCTTAATAATAATTACAGTATAAATAAATTGCTTTCCTTTACGTGAAAAGTGGGTCTCGAACGGGGTCCACTCAGCCTCGTAAGGATATTTGAGGAGCTATTTCAAACAAACAGTGGCTCCGGTCTAGAAAACCGAGATTAACGGCCATGGAGACCCGTTGCCCTGACCACGCGACACCCTCTAGCTGCAAAAGTTAGCACTAACTTCGCGGACACACGGCGGTCGCTCGGTCGATATAGTTCTCTTGCTGACTAGAGGCCACTGAGTTTGTTTTGTTTTTGTTGCGTAAAATATCAATCGGCGATATAATTTATATGCAATATGAACGTAAACATGCTGCTTGGAAATTTTGTAGTGATTATGAAAACTATTTTACATGCATCATAATTTGAGTCACAGCCCCTATAGGTGTTCCTCTCCCTGCGTCTCTCTTTGAGAGTTTTCTCTGAAATCCGCAGAGTTCCTCTCAGCCCCGGGAGTTGTCTCACAGATTCTGTACGAAAGTGTTTCATCTCCAGGGTAGGGAAGAGAAGTTACTGAAATGAATAGAGCGATTGGATATGATGCATAACGCACACAGGAACACAGTCTCTAATTCGATAACATTAATCCCATTCAACTCAAAATTCTCTTAATTCTGTAATATTTATACATTAAGTTGTTATCTTGTTTGAATGTATGTCGGTATGCCTCCTGTTGAAATATTGTATCATAGCGTCATATTTTGTTGTGAAATTTGTTTATTTTATTCTGCTCTGTTGAAATTAGCAGAGGGACTATATTCACCCCCCTGAGCGATGCATTTATTCAGTTTCTTTGAATAATTATTGTAAGAGAGTTTGTAAATGTTTACATTAAGTAATTAATATTATTGCCTTCAGTGATTTATTGATTGTATGATAAACAGAAAAAGCATATATATTGTTTTTATTCCTCGGTTTTCTATATTTTTATTTTTTTACAAACAAACAAACGCTCTTCCTAGAACAGGGGAATAAATGTACAGTCTGATCCTACATTATTGTAGGGGTTTCCATGGCTTGTAATACTCAGACCGCAAATAACAAAATAAAGGCTCATATATTGAAGTTGTCTATCAGTCTGCAGCATTGATTCTATAGTTAATAAAACTTTTTGAATTACACTTTGAGATTACATAGAAGTTTTACTTCATTTTTTTTCGGTTTAAAAATTATACTTACTTACTTACTCATGAAGCTGAGCCCTTCTGGAGGAGCCGCCAATTCTGCAGCTACTCAAGAATTTCTCAGTATTTTATGGAACCCGAAGGTTCATTACCGTGTTCACAAGAGCCCTACATTTGTCCCTATCCTGAGTCAGATCTATCCAATCCATACCATCCCATCCTATCTCTCTAAGATCCATTCTAATATTGTCCACCCACCTACGCCTTGGTCTTCCCTGTGCTCTCTTTCCTTCTGGCTAAGCCACTAAAACCCCGACAATAATTTAGAATCACTCTGTATTACAACATTCAGTAGACATGTTTAAGTTCCAATTATCGCCTTATCTCATATTTTCAGGTACACAGTATAATGTCTTGTCAAGGTATAAAATACATTAATAGATCATAGATAGATGCCATTAGAGGCGTCGAAATGATGGAGATTCAGTTTAATCAAAGTAAAGCAAGATAGTGAAAATGTCTATGAATGAAAAGCCAAGTCAATACCTCTCTCAAATTTAGGAAGTCTAAATATAAAAAAGGTCAGGCTGTGTAACGAGGACCTAAATACCAAACTGCGCGGGGAGTCAGAACGCTTTCTTGTGCTGCGTAACAGCGGCATATCGTAAAGAAAGTTCTTAGTATTCCACACGCAATACATTTCGCAGCAGCTTGTCTTACTTACCAGTATTCTGGGCTGAAACAGGATATAAGCGAGACTTCAGGTCACATGAATCCAATCAACAGCTGAAGCATCTAATTATTCATTTACGGCTTAAATCATTGGCCGAGAACCTTTTATTGGTGGGGAAGAGAATGTAAAAGCGAGCACCGTATTAATGTACCGAGCAGATAAAATATTAAAGTAATCGGATTGCGAATATACAGGTTGTTCCAGAGGGAACGGTCAGTATTCTGGGAGGTCACAGTACCGGCCATTCTAAGCAAGAAAGTGTGTATGTACGCGTGTCCTGTTCCGAACGGTTTCCGAGATACAACTATTTCACTGTACACTGTACAGACGAGCAACACGCCTTGTCCTCACACGAGTTTAACCGAGATAGAGCTATTTCACTGTACAGTACACTGTACACTGTACAGACGAGCAACACGCCATGTCCTCGCACGAGTTGCACCGAGATAGAGCTATTTCACTGTACAGTACACTGCACACTGTAC
>NW_019725012.1:828030-832484 GCF_002891405.2 Cryptotermes secundus | reverse complement strand
TCACATGAGTTGCACCGAGACAGAGCTATTTCACTGTACACTGTACAGAGGAGCAACACGCCATGTCCTCATACGAGTTGCACCGAGATAGAGCTATTTCACTGTACACTGTACAGAGGAGCAACACGCCATGTCCTCACACGAGTTGCACCGAGATAGAGCTATTTCACTGCACAGTACACTGTACACCGTACAGACGAGCAACACACCATGTCCTCACACGTGTTGCAAAGTGCATTGATGTTGACGGTGGAATTTTCGGAAATGTATTATATTAGGTAAACTCTACCAACGCGGTCTAAGTCATGTACTCTTTTCGCTCGCTTGGAAACCGGGATCGTGGGTTCGAATCCCACTCAGGGCATGGATGTTTAGTTTGTGTGTGGGCGTTTTTCTGTGTTTGTGTACAGGTAGAGGCCTTGCGACGAGCTGATCACCCGCCCAAGGAGTCCTACCGAATGTGTAAGATGTAGAAAAACTGAGTTGAACGGAGAAGTTCATGGAGGTTGGCCTAGGCCCACTGGGGCAGTAGTGCCAAGGAAAAAGAAACTGTACCAACTTTGTCACTTGAACAGTAAATACCGGAATTAGAAACAGTACGTAATATCTCTTTCCTATCAACAGTTTTTGAACTGTACAGTGAAGTAGCTCTATCTCGGAAACCGTTCGGAATAGGACATTTGCTTAGAGTGACCNTATATATATATTGTAACGTGTCGGCAATACAGAAGAGTAACTTCTATGGAGACGCTAGAAGAGACAGTTACATAGGAAACAACAATTGCTCTACTGTAGTTCTAACAGGAATCTCCACGGTTACGACGAATACGCGAAGCGTTCCCACAGAGACAACGCAATAACAATGGGTCATTGCGTAGGAAACGCGGAACCGACAAAGCAACGTTTCCACTGCTATAACAGAGGATTCATTTGCCTAGCAGCGGCCAAGGTTATAAATAGCCCAGCTTCGACGAGAGACAGTCAGTCTCGGATCGTCCATCGGAGAAGTCAGTCTCTCTCCAGCCTTCGAAGTAGAGTGTCGTGGAACATCCGCCGCAGAAGACATTTGAGGTGTCACAGTGAATGGTAGTTGCGCTCGTGATGGTGTAAGCGTGATGATCAATAAAGGTTCTACAGAATTCGACAACGGCGTTAAATTATTTGTAGCGTGACACACAAAACACGCTACAATATATATATATATATATATGCTTCCTTTAAAATATGATACAAAGCAGCAATTCATTATTTAAGCTTAGTTGGCGCTGTTGCCAAGTCATCACACCTCATGAGGAATGTTCCTTTTTGAAGCATGGTTGACTATGTACATATACAATAACCTTTACTTTTCTATAGGCGGTTTCGTATTATTTATGTAACTGCGCGAAAACATGTTCTTTCCTGTAATGCTCCGGAACTTTGTTGCTAGGCTGCTCTGAAGGTTTTTGGTGTTTTTGTTCAACACGATATCAACACACATGTATGTACTACATTTTCCTGACTAAGACTGTAGTGCTGCCAACATTAGGCACTAAATTAAAAGGAATTTTCTTAAGGAATATCCGCTTGTCAACATGTACGACTACGCCAAATTTACCACATGCGAGATGGAGCAAAAGAATATTTCTTCTTACGTTTAAGAAATTATTTAAAACATCGGCCTACCCTTACATCATTTTCAAAAACAACTTTCTTGAAAATGACTGTCATCACTCATCAGTTGTGCCTCTGTCTCTTCCAAAAATTGTATTTTCAAATCAGCCTGACTTAGACTAAAATTTTGCTTAGCTTACATATCTTATCATTACTTATAAACTCATTGTTTTTCAAATCATTTTACGCTTTCGTGTCTAGACGGGGTTTTGGAGCGATAATTGAATGTATTGAACTCTTTCCACTCGTAACTCCATGTGATTGTAACATTTTCACGGATATACGCATTCTACACGTCTCTGTACTATAGTATACATAATATCTTCTATGTCTTCAACTGTCGTTTCCTGGTAACGGCTGTCAAACACGTAGGGCCCTCAGATTTCGTACTCATGTACTTACTGACTGGCGACTCTCGGAGCTACTCATAGCTTCGTCAGTGTTGTGTTACAACTCTACTCGATTAAAAGTTCTTTCAACTTAAGGCTTTTTGTTTATGCAACCCACCCGTTCTCATGGTTGTTTGAGTACTTACTTACTTACTTACTTACTTACTTACTCACGGAGCTTAGCCCTTCTTGAAGAGCCGCCAATTCTGCAGCTACTCAAGAATTTTCCAGCATTTTATGGAACCTGAAGTTTCATTACCGTGTTCACTGGTCTCTATCCTAAGCCAGATCAAACCAATCCATACCAGCTCATCCTAGCTCTCTAAGGTCTATTTTAATATTCTCCACCTACCTACACCTTGGTCCTCCCAGTGGTCTCTTTCCTTCTGGTTTTCCCACCAATATCCTATACGCATTCCTCGTCTCCCCCATTCGTACTAAATGCCCTGCCCACATCATCTCCTTGATTTGATCATTCTAATTATACTCGGAGAAGAGTACAAGTTATGAAGCTCATCATTGTGCAGTTTTCTCCTACCTCCTGTCACTTCATCTCACTGTAGCTGGAAAAATTTAACTGCTCTCATATTTTAATTTTATTTTAAACGAGCTTGTAACGCTAGAGCAACATTTGTGTAGCGAGCGATGGTAGAGAGGGTTCATGGCCTTTGACACATAGGTGCATTATTCATTATTAATGCTATGTTCACCGACGTGCATTACTGCAGCAATATAACAGGAATATGTAAATATATGAATGGGTAATGATCGTTTCCGAGAATCTGAAAAGGAATGCCTCACATGTTCTGTCCGGAAGGAAAATATGATCAAAATTAATATTTGAGAGTAGATGAAAACAAGTTGTATTTGCTAATTTAAAAAAATCAATAAATTAACTCAAATTATTATAAATATAATTGTTTCTATTTTATTTCCTCCATTCTGAGCTTAGAGACTTCACAAAATTATTCACTCACAATAATTTTCCCATCGGCATTACGTTAAAATTTACATAAATGTAAACAAATTATGGCTGAATTTTTTAAAATAATTTTTTATAATGCAGAATATTACGTCAAAGAGTTGGGTTACTCAACTTCTTTCTTTTTGCTTGCCATTTATTGGCTACATTCATTGTCAGAATCATGCATTAAGCCAATGCAAATATCACTGATTGATAAGAGACGAAAGTTTTTGCCTCGGTGAAAATTCGAATTGTAGTCCTCCAGCTTATGTTAATATGTAGCCTGCTGGACGTACACTAACGTTTCGGAGTAGCATGCTGCCTCCATCTTCACAGTACTCGTATAATATTGTCGCATGTAGACACATTGCTAGGCAATGATCTCGAAATAAGCAGCTATACAACAACCGTTGCTGTGTAATAGATTTCCTCAACAGACGCACGCAAAAATAGAACTGTTGGGAAATATGTTTTCTGTGCGGTCGGTGCCGAGGCTGTATAACGAGGAGCAGCTACGATTACGAGAGAGTCTTGAGACGGCAGTTAGAAGAGTAGGTGTTGGTTGTGAGACAGTCGCCGGTCATTAAAGACGTGAACACTGAAGCTGAAGGAGATACAGCGTTGGAAGCCGTTGATAGCCAACGACTGGTGAAGACACAGCAGACTGAGAAGCGTAGTACGTGCTGTATCGAACTGCAGAGTGCGAAGTAGCGAAAGCGTCGTAGTTGCGTACTTGTAAGTACGTTCTGTAAGGCTGATTTCGCACCGGGCCCGTCTGAGCCAGTCACGTCCAGTCGCGTCGGACTCACGTTGACTCATCTGACTGGCTTCACATAGCAACACAAGGAAATGTCCTAATCTCTTTCACACTGCACGCGTCTTGCCCAGTCCAGTCATGACTGGCCAGGACTCATCCGGTTGAATTTCTTGCCAGTCTTCGTGCGTCTCGCTCATAAGTCACACGCGCTTTAATCGGTTTCATGTGTAACATATTGTTGTAATATGGATGTCGAGAAACTGATAATTCTAGTGAGAAGTAGACGTGAAATATATGACACAAAGGACCCAAACCATCGAAATAAAGACTACATTGCTAGTGGCTCATAGAATCTTTCACTACTCATTCGAAAGTAGTTATAAAATTTCCTTGGATCATTTAATAAATCTGGAAACAGATGTTTGAAAGTACCAAATGCATCTCTCTTCATGTTAATAGGATGAATCCAAAACATTTTCTTTCGCCTTCTTTCCCTCCTCCTCTGCAATCTTCTAAGTATAATAAACGCAATCATTTCCACGTCCATCTGGCCAGGAGAAAGAATGATCACTGACTGACAAAGACGTATTCAGTATGAAACCTAATGACTGGACTGGACTGGCGTTGACGTGACTGAACTGGACTGGCGTTGACGTGACTGGACTGGACTCATTCGGTGCGAAAGGACCCT
>NW_019725012.1:801885-827665 GCF_002891405.2 Cryptotermes secundus | reverse complement strand
AACATCTATCATGATAAAATTACTATGAGCATCAGCAACTGCCATCAAAATAATAGAATGGAAATGTTTGTAATTATAATATTGTGAACCTGCATGGGGTGGGCATTTTATTGCACAATGTTTACCGTCTACACTGCCAATACAGTTAGGCATTTTGCACACTTCATTAAACGATTCTGCACTTTCGTTCCATCTTTGTGTTGTAGGAACAGGCATACATAACGGCTGTAGAATTCTCCATACTGCTGAATTCATTTCTGTGATTATATAATGGATGGTGCTTATTCCAATACGAAAAGCGTAGCTTAGTGACGTAAATGTTTCTCCTGTGGCCAAATACCTAAGAAGAAAAAAGAAATATCATTCCATTGGGGTCATATTTTATTTGTATTGTCTTTTCAGATAAGGAGGCCAGATTTAAATGGCAGAATTTGAGAAGTAATTATATGCGAGAAAGAAGGAAGCTGAGTACAATACCATCTGGTTCCGCCGCAGATAGTTCAAAAATAACTTGGCCCTTCTTCACCTTGCTCTCATTTTTGGATGTTAGTCTCAGCCACAAGAAAACAACGGGAAACGTTCCCAACACAGAAAGCGGAAGTATGGAAGAAGAGTCGCAGCAAAATACTGAAGAAGAAAGTCATGAGGCTGGAGAAGAAGAGAGCCAGAATGTTTCTAAAATTAATGCTACTGAAAATTTTGAGTCACAAAATACGAAAGATACTTCCTCAGAGAATAGAAAACGGAAGAAACCTGGAGCATCTGGACAAGATTACATCGATAAGATGTACCTGAACATGCTGGAGAAGGTGACCACTAGACGTCAAGATGATGATGATCCAGATTTCATGTTTCTAAAGAGTCTACTTCCTAGTATTAAGAAACTGGGGCCCCTTGAAAATCTAGAGTTCAGAGGGGAGGTAATACAATTATTGAGACATAAATTAACATCTGCGTCCCCTGTTCAGTTTCCCTCCAATCCATCTTCTGTTCAGTCAAGATATGATCAATATTCTCGGTCATCATCATCACCTGGGGCCTATTCTGAGTTCTCCATCCAGACAGATCAGCAGGTAGTTAATCAGCCATTGTCTCAAACATGTGAATTTCAAAATTATCAGCTTTGAGCCATGCCTTTATACTTCTTTTCTCAATAAAGAGTAACAAATAAGCAAGTATTAACTTTATTCTCACCTGAGATAAACAGCTAATCGTTCCTGTGGTGATATAGAAGCTCTGTAGTTTGTATTTTGTTTCACTATGTAGTCATGCAACATATTTTCTAGCTCATAGAATCTTTCACTACTCATTCGAAAGTAGTTATAAAATTTCCTTGGATCATTTAATAAATCTGGAAACAGATGTTTGAAAGTACCAAATGCATCTCTCTTCATGTTAATAGGATGAATCCAAAACATTTTCTTTCGCCTTCTTTCCCTCCTCCTCTGCAATCTTCTAAGTATAATAAACGCAATCATTTCCACGTCCATCTGGCCAGGAGAAAGAATGATCACTGACTGACAAAGACGTATTCAGTATGAAACCTAATGACTGGACTGGACTGGCGTTGACGTGACTGAACTGGACTGGCGTTGACGTGACTGGACTGGACTCATTCGGTGCGAAAGGACCCTAAGTGTTCAGTAAATCTAACTACCAACACACACACTCTGTCACGTGCCAATATGATGGTAGTATGTATCACTGAAGACTGCCCCTGTGGTCTAGTGTTCAGAGTGCCTGGCTACATATCCAGAGGTCCGGGTTCGATTCCCGGGGCTACCAGATTTTCTGAGAAGTAGTCAGTCTGGAACGGGGTCCACTCAGCCACGTGAGGATAATTGAAGAGCTATTTCAAGGAAGAGTAGCGGCTCCGGTCTAGAAAACCGAAATTAACGTCCTTGTTGACCCGTTGCGCTGACTACGTGACACCCTCTGTTCACTAAATTTGTCACTAACTTCTCCGACAAGCCGCAGTCGCTCGGTCGGTAGAGTTCGCTTGCGGACTACAGGCCACGGAGTGAATGTGTCACTGAAACGATGCTACACGATATTATAATGCAGAGGATCTTGAAGAGAACCCGTGAAGTTATAATGATTTGCGGAACATTCATGAATAGATTAACGTTTACAACTGGTTTAATATTTAAACATACATTCTTTCATATCCTCTTAGAGCCTGATATTGCTTGAAATATATTTATTATCATATTCCTACTCTTGCAGTTGCATAATCATGCGTGTTGGTTTATTATTCGATTGCTTTGTAGTGCATTGATCTGAAATCACGTACCGTCTCTGCATTTTGTTCCTTGATTGCTTCAGACTTAATGCTTATGCTTTTAAAACTTGTCAAGTGCTGGAGATCAGTTTCAGCCTTGTGACCAGACCCTAAATGTTTATAGAGAAACTATATCTGTTGACAGTGAAACACGAAATCCATTAGCTTACTACGAATGATCATAAGTCCCCAAGCAGAACTTCAAGTTATTTTTGCTGTTGTATAGGAAACTGCATAATGAGGAGCTTCATAACTTGTACTCTTCTCCAAATATAATTAAAATGTTCAAGCCAAGGAGGATGATGTGGGCAGGGCATGTAGCACGAATGCGGGAGAAGAGGAATGCATAAAGGATATCGGTGGGAAAGCCAGAAGGAAGGAGACCAACCAATGCATAGGTCAATATTAAAATGGATCTTAGAGAGATAGCATGCAATGATATGGATTGGATTGATCTGGCTCAGGATAGTGACCAATGGAGGGCTCTTATGAACACGGTAATGAACCTTCGGGTTCCATAAAATGCTGGGAAATTCTTTAGTGGCTGCAGATTTGGCTTCTCCTCAAGAAGGGCTCAGCTCCATAAGTAAAATTCGCTTAGTGTGGGGTGAAGACGAACTGGGTCCACTCGGCATGGCCGCCAATGATTGGCCTATTGTACCTGCCCCGGGTGATTATGATGATGGAGAATTTGGTGGAATGAAGATTGGCAGCGGAAACCGAAACACTCGGAGGAAACCCGCCCCAGCGCCACTTTGTCCACCACAAATCCCACTTGACCATACCCGGGATCGAACCCGGGGCTACGCGGTGGGAAGCCAGCCACTAATCGCTTGGGCTATGGCGCGACCAGCTCCGTAAGTAAGTAAGTAAGTAAACTGGTGTAGACCAAAATCGAAGTTTTAAGACCGAGCATTTACTGGTCTTCTCAGTAAGAACTAGTTCTTGCCTCACCTCCGCAGTTAGAAGTAGTTCTCACTGGTCTTTGTCGTCAGGAAGAAAGGTTAATGTACTTATTAGGTGCTTTTTACAAAGTAAAGAGATGGAAAGTCTTATATGGACTTCGTGTCTGTTTCTCAGTCTGTCTGTGATCTAGGGTTCATGTCTAAACCCTCGGACAGGTTTCCATTAATTCGAGACTTGGGAGTTAAACCAAAAGTTGTTGAACGAAGCAGATATCCAGTCATACTAACACATGACAAAGCCTGCTTTATACGAGATCATAAGTTAGCTGTTTCACATATATTGTTAAAAGTTAATCAGTTTATGGTAAAATTGTGTGAGGTATAAGATTATTTGATTATTTCGACGGCCGGATGTATTGCCAGGTAGCAAAACCTGTATGCGCGTCATCATTAATGTATTCTTCCGCGTGTTTCATAAATCGCGTGAAATTCTGTATGAAAGATCGTCTCACAATTTTAGCAGGTAATTTTGACTAATCACAGAAAATATACATTACATGCCATAAATATATTTTATCATATATATCATGAAACGTTGTTTAATTCTTTGCGAAATTCGATAGTATAAGTTTTTATATAATGTTAGTTGGCATTTTGATTTTTAGCCATATTGGAGAAATTGAAAACTTGCTTTACATATCGGTATAAGTGGACTCCCCATGTGCCCCATAAACCTTTTCACAAATTTTGTTGTAATTCAATATTGGGCTTTAATGTGAGGCTGAAACAAGAATTCTGCTTATTTTATGTAATGCATTTTTTGTTTCGATGAAACGCAGTTTACGAACCAGGCGTATGTAAGCTTAATAAACACCAGAATCCACTTTGGAGTTCTGAGTGCTACAGTGTGAAGTACAGTCTTTCAGGTCTTCATGTAATTAAGCCTATAGGTAGATGCTACTAAATTTTGTTGTGGCTCATAATGGCCACGTAATAGCTTAGGCAGTTAGTCGCTGACATCCCATCGCAGCTGCCTGAGTCAGGTTATGTGGGATTTGTGGTGGACCAAAGTGTCAAACGGACAGGTTTTCTCCGAGCACTTCGGTTTTCCCTGCCAATCTTCACTCTACCAATTGCCCCACATTCATCATCGTCTGTCATCTGGGGCTGGCACAATAGGCCAGTAGTGGCAGCAGTGTAAGGGACTTAGTCTCACCCCACTAGCAATTAAAAAAATAAATAATATTGTTCATAATATATGGAGGTAAGCTAGCGGCCTCCGTAGTATAAGGGTAACGTTCCACCTCATGACTCAAGGTACGCGGGTTCAAACCCAGAGGAGGCATTGGACAGACCTCGTTGGCTCAACGAGGCTGATAGCACGCACCAGTACCGGTAGGGTATGGAGACTGGTAGAATATCAAAGGGGGACGTACAATAGATCAACAACTGGTCGCGGTGCATGGGGAAACCCACCCCCTCCAATAATAATAATAATAATAATAATAATAATAATAATAATGATGGAGGGAAGCTGCGAATATATTGAATAAGCAGTCGCGGATAGCCGACAAGAGGTGGTCAGCGGCCACTATGATAGGCATCTCAAATCCTACATACCTCTAATTCACGACCATTTTCCTGTCTAATCCAATTCATTATTCGATGCTATACATTCCGGACAATTGACTTACAACACTGATTCCTCCACTCAGCGATTGCCTTTAATTTATCCAGAAAAAATGTTGGAATTTTCCTTATTACTTCATTGGGCATTTCTTCATTTTTTTACGCTGGCTCTACAGACCATTGGACCCTGGCCTCTGATTTTTCTGTTTCGTGACAATTTTACAGACGGTAGAACTCCTTGAACGAGTGATCAGCTCGTCACAAGGCCTCTACCTAAACACAGGACAACACAAACACAGAATAAACACATACCAAACCTCCATGCCTTGTGTGGGATTCGAACTCAAGATACCGGCTTCCGAGCGAGCAAAGACAGTTCATGCCTTAGACGACTGGGCTACCGTGACCGGCTGATTCCTTCATTTACCAACGTAATTGCACCATGAAACGCTATATAAACATTAATGGAGTGTTGTTAAATGAACCGAAATTTTATGATGGGATTCTTTGCTTTAATAATAACTTTTAACCGCTTTATTCACTGATTTATATTCATTTAATTCCAGCATTATAACAATTCATTTCCTCAGTTATTAATTATATTTGATTAGAAAAACACTGTCTCTTATATTTATTTTATTGGCGTGAAAAATGGATACTCTTGTTATCATTATTGACTGAGCCAACGAGGCTTTCTTCTTCCTTCGAAGAAACTGATTCTTTCGAACAGGATCATTTTCTTTTGCCGTTTCCGTGGAATAACCGTCAGTGTTCCTAGATCTCTATTTTCTCTTAAAGTCTGCAGAGCCTTTTTAAAAACCTTTACTTTCTTCTTTTAGGAGGAAGAGATTACAAGTTTTGGAAACAACAAAAGTTCGTTTTGGATCAGACACTGCAAGGAACACACCCAATCCGATTGGTCGCAAGCTATTTCACCTGAAATCTGCACTTCTACTGTTCGCTATTTACGTCACAGCCAAAGTATTGATCTCGTGTGTTAAGGGGAAAGTTGGAAAATAATTTAGTGTGTCTCCAGCGTGCGAGAATAGCACAATTTGGACACTTGCTGTCACAATCTGACCAAGCCAGACGTGTCCGGAATTTTAAATTAACTGAGTTTTCACAGCTGGCATCCATCAAATTTAAAGTTTGTGGTTTCTAAAATGTTTCGGAAGCAGAATCTTCACACCTGCTCCCTTCGTGGCCAATCGGCCAATCCTGCAATTTTATTTGAAAATTACGATTAAGTTTACTTTATCCTTATTACTAAAGTACACGTCAATAATGCAACAATATAAAATACATGAAGATTACGTCACTCACTAAAAATGTATTTTCGTACTTTATGTTGTTAAAATCATTAAAATGTCAATAGGACACTAAAAGTATATTTTGTACATTAAAAGTAATTATCAAAATTTCTGAAATGTCTCTAGGTTTACGATGTGTTTCGGCCTCATATGGGCTATTATCAGGTGATTTTTTTTGGGGGGGAGTTCCGATGTATATTCGCTTGATTAAATCTTAATATTTACGTTTCGTAAATATTCAGAATTATAATTTCGAATCTTGCTGCCGCTGTGACAAAATCATTCAACTGAAATGTAATTAGAATGTTCAAGTCAGGACCGTTGGGATCGGTACGCGTATGGTGAATTAGAATGCATATATGGCTCGGGTGGAAAAACCAGGAGGAAAGAGAGAACTTGTAAGACCTAGACGTCGTTGGAGGATAATATTGTCACATGTATGAATGACTGTAGACGGGGTTTGGATCGGCGACTTGATTTATTGACCACTTATAACTCGTAACTACATGTAACTTTAATAGCCTCACTGATTTAAACACTGTATAGATCACTCTAAATGCAGCACACATAAAGTCTTCTGTCTTTACTAGTCGTTTCCTAGAAACGGATCCTAACAGTGTCCTCTGCTTACCCCCTTACCGGCTGAAGAATATCCCACAACTGGCTCATTGCTAAAGTTATAGTTACTTTACGACTGGCGGTTTACCGCCAATTAGTTCGTCTTGGCGCCACGCTCCTTGAGGCCCACGACCAGAGATTTTTTTTCCCAACTGAATTCTTGCGATAATAGTCCTAATGTAACATTCTCTCTGATGAGAGGTGACTCATTTCTAACTCTGGTCAGTTTATAACCCCTTAAAAAGTCAAGTCAGTGTCACATTGTGACTGACGGTCAGTCAGTCAGTCAGTCAGTCAGTCAGTCAGTAAGTCCTGGTGTCGAGCACTATCTAGGGCTCATGAGCAAATATTTATTTCTGTTTGACAGTTAAGGTCTTGTTTTTTGTGGGCGCCCTCTCTGACGAGAGGACGAGTATGTCTTTTGCATATGCTGCTGGTCCATGCCAGCGCAGTCTTTCTCGGGTCCGAGTGCCTTGGTACTCGAGACCATTTATTACTGTCTCAAATTTGAGACTTCCCTTTTCTTCGCCTCTTACGACTCGCAGGGTCACGGTGGAGGTATTCAACCCCGCCGCCACACGGCTGATATTCTTATAACCTATTGACACGGACCGTGTAGAAAACACCGCTTATTGTTGTAGTTCAATCGTTTCCGTCAAAACACATTTGCGTAGCCGTTACTCTGTCAACAGCTATGTATATTTGCTTATCTCGCGGTCGTTGCCTAGAAACGGGTCTACATGCTACAATATTAAAACAGATTTAAGAGAAATAGGCTGAGGTAGGAAGTATTGGATTTATCTGGCTCAGGAAAGGGACCAGTGGAGGCACATATGAATTTCCATAAATAATGGGGAATCTTGAGTAGCTGAGCGACTGGCGGCTTCCCAAGAAAGGCCAGGCTTCTTGGAAGGATATATGCATTTGATATCGGAAATGTATTAAATTCTTGATATGTAATTTTAATTGTAGTCAGTGAACAACGTCCTGACGTCATGATACCAGGCAACGGTTACAGACATTGGAATTATATTACGAATATTTCAGATTCAGAGAATCAGCACAATGCGCCCAGAGAGAATCCATTTAAAAACTTATGTACAGTTATTTTTATTCTTCATGTAACTCATTTGAATGTGAAGAGTGGCTCTGTCACCGTGGGTACAGTGAAACTCTTCGAGACTTTTCTGTATTCCACTGGCAATACGTCCATATTCGCGTGCTATTACTATNCAGAGAAGACTAAGAAATTTTTCGAAATTAAGCCAGAAAATGAAAGCTTTAAAAAAAAAAAAAAAAAGGAAGAAAAATTTCGAACACCACAACTCGACTGAATTTAGTAGACAGCGTGACAGAATTCTCTGTGAAGAATGGATTCGAATCAGCTCGACTCTTGCCTTGGCAAAATGTTCGTGATGAGAAAAATAGGGTAACCATTATATTATGTGTAAGAAGAGAATACTGTGACTTATTTAGCTCTCCGGGTAGAAACTCCACATCCACATGAAGAAGCAAAGCGTCCTATAGCGCTTTTAGGATTGGAACTCCAAAACTGAAACCAATTACATCCTGTTATTCATATGGTAATATGACCGCTTCTGTGGTCTAGTGGTCAGAGTTCCTGGCTACAGATCCAGAGGTCCCGAGTTCTATTCCCGGTGCTACCAGATTTTCTGAGAAGTAGTGGGTCTGGAACGGGGTCCACTCAACCTCATGAGGATAATTGAGAAGCTATTTCAAGGAAACAGCGGCTCCGGTCTAGAAAACCGAGATTTACGGCAGTCGGGATTCGTTGTGCTGACCACGTGACACCCTCTATCCGCTAAAGTTGGCACTAATTTCGCCGACAAGCGGCGGTCGCTCGGTCAGTATAGTTCGCTTGCGGACTACAGGCCACGGAGTTTTGTTTACTTCTAGTTTATTCATATGGTAATATTAATATTTCTCCTAAGGGACGGTTACAAATTGCACATATCCTTAATCTTATTGTAAAAGAGACAGAGGCGAAAATAAGTTATGTACCAATCCTTTTTTATCTTTCGTATTAGACCCTTTGTCGTGTTTTACATCATAATTAATCGGAATTAAACACATATATATAAAATTAATCTGGATCTATGGATCATATATTTTGTACGACTTCATGGACAGGTGATCAGCCCTGTTTTAAGGCTGATAACAGCACAGGACAACATAAACACAGAAGTAACGAAGATAGATATCCATACCTCGAATTGGATTTGAAACAACGATCCCAGTGTTTGAGAGGACGAAGATACTGCGTGTCTTACGCCGCGCGGCCATTCTGACTAGCAATTCCATGCTAATTATATTGATCAAGTATCATTACTCAATTTAACATCTATGTTCTGCATATGTTTGAAACTATTATTGTACCCTGATATAATCCTGCAAATTACAGCGCTTTAAATACACGTGTAAGTACTTTAATTGCGACAAGATTCGTTTAAATTTACTGTAACACTGCGAGAGGCTGACGAAATCGCTGATAACTCTTTACAAACAATTTTATAGAGTTTGTTTGCAATGAAATTCTTCCAAATTTCTTGCTTTCTTGCGAAACCGTCAGTTGTGCAGCTATTCAAGAACTTTCCAGAATTTTATGGAACCCAAGGTTCACCCTCCGCTGGTCCCTATCCTTAGACAGATCAATCCAGTCCATACCAACTTCATCCTACTTCTTTACGATCCGTTTTACTCTTATCCATCCACCTACTTCTTGCTCTTCCTAGTGGTCTTTTTCTTTTTGACTTTCGCACCAGTATCCTACATGCATTCCTTTCTCCCCATTCGTGCTACATGTCCCACAAATTTTGTCCACTACTCTGGAAATAAATACGGGGACTAAAGTATATGGTTTCACCATTAAGTGAGGTGTCAGCATACTGGCTATCTCGTGACACGATTTTTCCATGATATCGTACTTTGTTTTGTATGCTCTACATGTAACTCTACGCTTGGTCTATGAATCTTAATTACTTTGTGGTACACTGGTACGTTACTTGTTTATGTTGCCTGTGTATCTGTGCGTGTGTGTATATGGGCGCTTCACAGAGTGATATCAAATCCACTGAGTCCCATGCACACTGACTTTCTTCTTGTACAATGCACACTGCATTGGCTTATCAGTATCTTACACTCCCAGCTAGCGAGCTCTAACCCCATCTCCTGTCCTGCAAGACTCATCAATCAGCCTTCTGACTCTCAGCACCTCGACCCAGCTCCCGGTAGAAACAGATTCAGGGTGAAAACGCAGGCGTTTAGAAACGGAAACTGTGGTGGGGGGAAAAAGTCTGCATGTCGGTAGCTGTACTTAGTGCGTGTGTGTGTGTGTGTGTGTGTGTGTGGCGCATTAAATCCCCACTCCATGTGATGGATGGTCCGTTCCGTCCCTTCATTTAGTATCCATCCCTTGTTTCAGTGCCACACCGAATTCACAACGCATACAACGTTAATTGACGAACGGAATTTGAAACCCATCCCTACATTTCCCGTTCATCAGACCTGTATAGGACAGGGTGATACATTTTAATGTTCCGGTCAGGGCAGAAAACTAATTCGAATATTACAGCCAGTGCTCAGCACTGAAAAATATTTTCCTTGCATTTCAGATTATACGTTTAAAACTAAAAAGTAAAAAGGTAAAGTTATCTCTATAACAGGCCTTAGAGGCCTATAGGATTGTTAGACGTCGAGACTCCCACATTTTCTACAAAATCGGCTCACAAATGACGGTGAGGTTGTCAGCCTTACGCGCTGGTCGCCCTTTACCCTAATGAAGATTTCTGGTACTCATTTCTGTTAGAGGCTTAGTCGACACCAGGGCCATAGTGCGGCTGGAAGGATTACGTCTGATGAAAATCAAATGACGTCGTCGGGAATCGAACCCGCGATCTTGCGGCATGTGGCATATTGCCTCAACGAACTGCACTACTGCGTGAACCTAAACCAAGACTACTTATACGTAATAAGAATTTACATACACTTTAATATTAGCTTAATTTTAAACAAGGATTTTTAATCGTAAAGTGTAAGCAGTGACATAAATTATATACCCAAAATTCCAATGAAAGGAATCGAAGTTATACGTATGATTTAAACACCGGCTCAAACAAGATCAGATCTCAGGATTAGTGTTAGTGTTGCGCATGACTTCCACTTGCCCTAAACGCGCTCGCACACGTCTACAGCTGCTTATTCATTGCGTTATCCTCTGACGACCAGCCGCGTCTGCTACGTTACAAGTGCTTACATGCGATTATTAAATGTGTGTGTGTGTGTGAAGAGATGGAGGTGACGGCTCGTGCATGTCCTAATTTAAGCTTTCTGTTTGCTTCTTCTTGCTCCCACTTCGGAGCACAGGGCTGATTTCTCGGTTTCATTGATCATTTTTACAGACGGTAGGACTCCCTGGACGGGTGAACAGCTCGTCGCAATGTCTCTGCCTAAAGAAAGGACAACACAAGCGCAGAATAAACGTATACACATACCAAACATCCATGCCTTCTGTGGGATTCGAACCCACGATTCCGGCTTCCGAGCGAGCGAAGACAGTACATGCCTTAGACCGCTCGGCTACTGTGACCGGCAGTGTATTAGAATAATATATAAGAATTCAGTTTTTACCTCACAGGAATCAGATCCGAACCCACGATCCCGGCTTCCGAGCGAGCGAAGACAGCACATGCCTTAGACCGCTCGGCTACCGTGACCGACATAATTTAAACTGCCAATCAGAATTTACCTTGAGGGAATTTCGAAACTACATACATGTCAGTATTGAATATGTTCATCTCTAATTAATTTAATTAAATTCGCATAATGTGGGGTGGAGTCCAGCTGGGTCCATTCGGCACGTCGGTCACTGATTGGCCTATTGTACCTGCACCGGGCGATTATGATGATGGAGAATTTGGTGGAAAGAAGACTGGCAGGGGAAACCGAAGTACTCGAAGAAAATCTGCTCCAGCGCCATTTTGTGCACCACATATCCCAATTGACCAGGCCCGGGCTCTAACCTGGGCCGCCGCGGTGGGAAGCCAGCGACAACCGCTTGTGCTAAGGCATGACCTCATCTTCATCCCTAACATATGAGCGGAATTAGAAAGCTCACGAATAGAAATAATTCTTTTACGTTTCTTTAAATTATAAAATAGATAATAACACGAAAACTAAGTGGTATGATGAATAAGATGTGGCGTCTGTAGTGTGGAGTCTCTTCGTGAGAAGGCATTTTTCGAATTGAATCCGCATTTCACCTGGTCTGGTTGCTCTGAAGTCGCGTATAGAGCGCCGTCCTTATGCGGCAACTTCTCCGACACCTGTGTACTGCGATTGCTCTAAACGTGCCGCTGCAGGCGAACGCCAAAATGTTACGTTGTAGAGTTCGATTAATTTCGTACGAAATGGCTGTTTGCTTGTGTCTCTGTACTTACTTCATTACGTTTTAGTCCCGAACCCAAAGCCACAATTTCTCACTCTGATTCAACTTCGGATTGTTAATTTCCCGTTAAGAATAAAAGGGTTAAGCTATTCCTGTATCAAACCGTGGAGGCCTACAGGATTGTGAGACGTTAAGGCTCTCACATTTTCTAGACACTTGACTCACAGATGGCGGTGAGGTTGTCAGCCTTACTTGCATGCAGCCCTTTACCCCCAAGAATATTCTTGGTACTCATTTTTGTTAGAGGTTAGTCGACATTATTACAAAATGTTAAATTATCCGTGTGCTTAACTAATTAATCACTACGCCACGAAGGCGTGAGGGGGAGTGGATGTATAGATCCACTTTTTTTACCTCGTGACTACTTGGGGATGAGTGGTCAGCTTCATGCCTCGGAAAGAGAGCCCCCGGTACCCATTGGATAGGAGGCTGGGTCTGGACGGCGTTGAGAAAAGAAAACTCTTGACCCTACTGAGACTCGAACTCCGACCCCTCTGTCATACAGTCCGTAGCCAGTCACTATACCGACTGAGCTATCCCGGCTCCACATGTTATCATGTTATCCAGCCGTGAGTACTGTTATGTTGTTTCGACTCCGCAGTAAATTTCTCGTTGAAAATCTGTTACTAAATTATGCCATAAGAAGGACAGAAATACATATTAATCGACTATATTAATGAAAGAAGGTGGGTTAGACATAAAGTGCTGAAAGGAGTACGTAAAAGAAAAATAAAGGCGAAAGAAAAAGTTAAAAATGGAAATTATTCTCCGTTGAAACTCGTGCCTTAGTGCTAGCACATATTAGGCTGAGGATCGATTGGTGTAATCATCGAAATTGGCAAGTTCTGGAGATCAGCTAATCAATATACCCGATATCAAAATCAATAATCACGTGTACATTCAGAACACGGAACTTCTTTCTCCCTACGAGTGCAGATCTGTGTGATTCTCTTCTCTGCACGCCTGTCTGATTCAGAGGAGAACACGTTCTGAGCGGCTGGGAACTCGGGGTTCTTCCAATATGACTGAGGTCATTACCTGTTTTCTTATGTGACCACGTGATAGCAGTGTGATTTATACAGGACCGAATATATTTCCATTGGCCTAGTCACGGTTTCTAACGTTTTAGTGTAATGGATTCAGCTAAAATATTGTGATGTGTGTACCCGTTGCTAGGCAACGACTCTGTAAACACGTGCCCGCTGTAAATACTCCTCAAGAATACAGAGGATGTTGTCTATATAGTCCGTGCCGCGACCGTTGCTAAGCAGTGGTGCTCTAAACACGCCTAAAATAATAAGGGACAATAGGGGCGGTGTTTTCCATGAAGTTCGTGCAAAATGGTTATAAAGAAGAATTCATTTGAGCATCATAAAGTAGAGAATCGAGCTTCGAGACGCCATCCTGCCAGGATATGAGCTTGGGAGCATATGAATTGAATTGAATCGAGTTTTCGGAATTGGCATGTGCAGAACAATGACAAGAAAGGAATCAGGCAGTTAAAATAAGACTTCATGTGTGATTTGAAGTTACAGTGAGACTGATATAACTACTGTGTGGAAATCCGTTGCCAGGATACGGCTAGTGAAGTCCGAGAACACTAGTGCGTGTACGTTGAGCTGGATATTATGTAGAATAGCGATGACATTTTATTACCCGTAGTCCCGAATTTTGTGAATAAATAAGGCACAATAAATCCAATAAACCAATCCAAACTCCGTCTTATATATCACTCATACACGTGACAATGATATTAACAGTTTTAATAATAATTATTGAAATTTGCAGTATTGTAAATGTTTATATATTACTCAATCACTTGCTCTTAAATGTGCTAACAATTTTTAAACAGTCCTTAGAATTTTATAAATTTACACCAATTCTTTGTAATGAAATTGGGTAGGGGAAAGTAATATTGGATTTACGCTTGTTTCCCTGCCATTTGAGTCAACACCTTCTCGCTCAGTCTGTATCAGTATCAGAAAATTGTGATGATCTCGGTGAAGACACCGTGTAGCCTCATATGTAATCACCAGTGTTCCTGAACAACTTGCGATAAATACACAATGCCATAAGACAGAACACCCCAGTATTAACTTTCGCATCAGTTAAATACTCTAATCTCTTTTATTTCCATACATGATAACGCGCCTCTTTCACATGTCCGTTGCTCGATTCCGCAAACCTTGCAGTCAGGACATGCAACGTGGAGCAGACGAATCAATCATTGTCAGGACCAACTTAGACGGAAGTAGATTAATTGAACCTTCCGTCTTACTTTCTATGTGTTCCCTCACTATGTGGTCGGCTATTTAACGACACTGGATCAATCACAAAATTGATGATGGGGTGTGTTGTGAAAAGAAAGAATAGTAAGTTAAAGACAAAACAATAGAGGGATAATTACAATTTTTTTTCATTTCTGTGTAATTAAATGAAACTGTCAGTAGGTCAGAATGGATAGTGGCTAATGTAAAATGTTAGCCCCTAATTTGCTGACTGCTGCCTAAAGACATAAAAATTAGAATATACAAAACTATAATTTTGCCTGTGGTTCTGTATGGGCGTGAAACTTGGTCTCTGACATTAAGGGAGGAACATAGACTGAGGGTATTTGAGAACAGGGCGTTGAAGAGAATATTTGGACCGAAGAGAGATGAAGTCACAGGAAGTTGGTAAAAACTGCATAATGAGGAGCTTTATAACTTGTACTCTTCTCCAAGTATAATTAGAATGATCAAGTCAAGGAGGCTGAGATGTGTGTATCATGTAGCACGAATGGGGGAGACGAGGAATACGTATAGGATATTGGTGGGAAAGCCAGAAGGAAAGAGACCACTGGGAAGACCAAGGCGTAGATGGGTGGACAATATTAGAATGGATCTTAGAGTGATAGGATGGGTTGGTATGGATTGGATTGATTTAGCTCAGGATAGGGACCAGTGGAAGGCTCTTGTGAACACGGTAATAAACTTTCGGGTTCCATAAATTGCTGGAAAATTATGCAGTAGCTGTACTATTGGCGGCTTTTCAAGAAGGGTTCAGCTCCATGAGCGAATATTAATAAAATGAAATGCGTAATGTCATGAACTGATGCACTCACATTTCATCATTCCACTTCACTACACTTACGTACCCTTCACATCCTCACCATAATTCACTTCACTTCACTTCACTACATTTTTGGATATTTCCCCCCACACATTCACTTGGCCTTATTTATCATTTTCCTAACCCTTTTCCTAAAATTACATTGAATATCAGAATGTGTAAACGACAAGCGAGGTTAGTCTGTCCGTCTGTGTGCTCAGTGTTACTCACTGAGAAGAACTCGACTCAGATAATGATGGCCTGCTTATATTGGTGCAGGTTATTTCATCGTAACAACCTCTTCGGTCTGTTCACTACGGCTGACTGGGTCCCGAAGTCTGACTCACTTGAAAGCCATCCCTCATGTGCACATGTCACCTCTTTCGGAATTTGAGAGCCCTTACCCAGTGCTGAAGTCAAGCGTGTATCAGCAGGTTTTGTCCTCATCTCCAATCAATACCATGACTTGTAGAGGGGGGTCCATATATTTACATTTGCTAGAACTAGCGGATTCTGATGTTTCCTTAACTGAAGATGTAAGTTCTGAAGGATCATTAATGAATCCCAAGGCGTGAATTTCTAGAATAGAAATTTCCTCTTTTTCTCAAATATTTAATTTCAGTTTCTGCAAGGTGATTTAAAATACAGATAGATGATTTCTTTCGAACGTTTCACGAATTTCAATTTCGAAATAAGAATAAAATCCTTCATTCTACAGTGCATGGTGTCAATAATAAAGGTTTCTTCAGGGTAAGTGATAGCTTTCGTGACGAATCATAGTATTGTTGTATTTTAACGTCCATGGACTTTCGTCCATGATATATATACAGTGTCCGTCTTGCAGTGCATCTACTTTAACTCTCACTTCAGAATATGTTTCGACACCACAGTGCCATCATCAGGTGCTCCATTTACACTAATCTATTGCATTGCATGCCATTACGTCAATGTAAAATTATTTAAAAAATATTTTAAAATATTCGTCAGTTATAATAATTTTTTATAACAAAAATCTTGTTAAGATATTCATCTTATCTGGATGCACTGCAAGACGGACACTGTATATATATCATGGACGAATCATAATATATTATAATATGACACCAGAAGAGTGGGGGCAGAGGACACATCTGTTGCTAGGTAAATGCTTGGTAAACACATTCCCGCGGAAATGGACGCGCATGCAATAATAGAACAACGAAGTTATGTAATACGTTTCTAAGCAACGGATCTGGAAACATACGTCTACAACAATGGGGTTATTGTTGAACGCGGTGTTTTCTGTTCTGTCCCTGCAAAGAAGTTATAGGAAGACAGTTGGGGCATTACAATATGTTGTAGTCCCAAGGGACTAGGGCCCAAGAAAGACTTCGCTGGCAAGGGCCAGCAGTATATACAAAAGACAGACCCATCCTCTCGTCAAAGAGGGCGCCCTACATAAACAAGACCGTAACTGTCGAGGAGTAATAAATATCTGGTCATGAGCCCCAGGAGGGTGCTCGATACCAAGACTGACCGACTGACTGATCGTCTGTTGCAATATGACTTTGACTTGAATATAATATGTGTTATGTGCAATTGAGCTCTGCAAGAATAACTGAGAATAGATGGCGATCCAATTCAGTTGAAGGAATAGATGGCAGACAGTTCTGAACGAGAGTCAGCGAAGGAAGGACCTCAGTGCGGGAACCTGAATAATCTCCACAGTTAGAAGCCGTTGTTAGGAAACGACTGGTGAAGACACAGCAGGCTAGAAAAAGCTTAGCGGGTACTATGGTGAATTGTGAATATTAGCGGTGGTGCTTCAATTACTTGTAGTTCCGAGTGGTGTGAATTCAATCATCCAGTCAGTACCCCGTTTATAGTGACACCTCAAAATACGTGACAATATATTCGATGGATCCTTTCCTTCAGCGGGAAATATTCATGGTGTTACGTGTTCGTGTTATACTACCAGGGAGATAGTATTTTGTTAGTCATATTAACAGCTTCACTGGATTTCTTCTTTAGTGAATAGCGAGGTCCTAATCTGTGTCGTTTGTTACTTTTCCCCGCAGTAAATTGAAAAAGAAAGTGTCCGTGTTCATAACCGCCCTTCTTAGACACCCAGCCCCTTGTATTGTATTACACGCAATTTGCATTACGTTATCTCCGTAAGTAACGACCTCCAAGCCCCTACCTTACGTAAGATCCTTCTTGCAACGCTGGAACACCGTCATGGTGGATACGAACATCACTTCTGAATACTGAGAATTTGTCTGTTTAATGTTGTTAGATTCTTCCTTGTACAGAGGAAAGTTGTAAGCACTAAGCCTAACTGACAAGCAAGGAGGGTCACAACTTGTTAGCTGTCCGAGACAGTTTATTAGTAAATTCCCAGTTATATTGTAGACCATATCTGAAGGCTTTCTTTCTCGTCCGCAGTTCTAGAAAGTAACGTGCCAGTTTGACGAGACTTCCGTTTCATAGCGTCGTCTACGACCCACGCGGAACAACTGCCTCCAGATTTTACCAAATATTATTTTAGGCCGCGCCATAGCACAAGCGGTTAATCGCTGGCTTCCCACCGCGGCGATCCGGGTTCGATCCCGGGTCTGGTCAAGTGGGATTTGTGGTGGAAAAAGTGGCGCTGGGGTAGGTTTTCTCCGAGTACTTCTGTTTCCCCTGCCAATCTTCATTTCACCAATTGCTCCACGATCACCCTCACCTATCATCTGGGGCTGGTACAATAGGCCAGAAGTGGCCGCAGTAGAAGGACTTAGCCCACCCCACTAGCAATAAAAAAAATATATTTTTTCATCCCACTAATCCCCTTAATCCGTCCCATAATGATGACATTAAAATTAAAAGGCCATAAAATCAAGGTAAATTAACCTAATTTTAGATCCCGCGATATGTTCCGGTGGTGATTTTGTGAAAATTTGGTGCAGATGCATGAACTGTAAAAATGTCTCGACTAGCTGATTAACTTCCACTGAGTCAATCTAGTGTTTAAAGCCCAATGGTTACTATATTGTGAAATGACGGCTCAAAGCCGGAATTCTCGACCCGGATCAGACGTCCATTGCTGAACAACGGCTCTGTAATCATGTTTCCGCGGCAACGAATATTAAAATTGACTAGTTTGCGTTACAGCTACTAGCAGCGAATGAGTCTTTGCTATGTAGCAACCTGCTAAAACAATATTTCCGAAACAACTCTTGCATGAAAGTCAATACTGAAAACCATTGGAAGCGGTGATCTATATTCGGGCCGTGTGGCAGTTATAAAAGTAACGCTTAAACTTGGAGGCGGTCAGGCGTACGACCGTTCAAGTGACTGCCATGGTAGCGAATACTACTAGAAATAGGGCATAGTTTGCTGTACTGAGCCTAGACTGACAGAGGCCTTGTATAATTATACATATCTGATATTAAGACGGCCGGTCACGGTAGCCGAGCGGTCTAAGGCATGTAATGTCTTCGCTCGCTTGGAAACCGGGATCATGGGTTCGAATACCACTCAGGGCATGGATGTTTAGTTTGTGTGTGTGCGTTTTTCTGTGTTTCTGTACAGGTAGAGGCCTTGCGACGGGCTGATCACCCGCCCAAGGAGTCCTACCGAATGTGTAAGATCTATAAAAACCGAAGTGAACGGAGAAGTTCATGGAGGTAGGCCTAGGCCCACTGGGGCTGTAGTGCCAAGGGGAAAAAAGACATTAAGACTCAATTGTAAATTAGTATACATAGTGACAATGGACTGATACTATCGAGACTGACAAATGACAGACGCGACCTCTCGTCAGATAGGGCGCCCCACATGTACAGGACAGTAACTTTCATCTAAGAGAAACATTTGGACAAGGGCCCCAGCCGGGGCTCGACACCAAGACAGACAGACTGACTGATCGTCCGTCGCAGTGTGACTTTGACTTTGATTTTGATTTTGACTTGAATGTTTAAATGGTCAGTCAATTTATCTGTTGTTCGGTGTAGGGAATACAAAAACGTATGTAAAATTCGCAGTTCTTTATCCATGTCTTCCTTACACTTCACTAAGCTACAAAGACTCTCATGTGTAACCTCTTAACTTTTTTTGACGGAAATTTTAAACAGATACTGCACGATGGCTTGTCTACTTCTATCTTCAATTCAAAACTTCTGATACATCTCTTCACTGCGAACATGAAGATGGACGTAAATGCATGTATCGATTCCCCTCAGATCCGTCTGTGCAGGCTTTATTCCAGCGGAAGACATCAAAGTAAGGAGGGAACTTAGTGAGAGGGAGGGAAATTGATAACCTTTCTGCTCCTGTCTCCTCAGTGAGCCTCTCCTGTTTCCTTTATGTCCTTCCTGTGTATTGTATATCTCACTATTTATTTATTAATGTTGTTTAAAGATGCACTGTATTACTTTGGCATAAAAGCATGTGTGGTGTATGATAACATGATCATGAATTTTGAATTACTGTGGATTAAAGGGGCGTATATGGTTTGCTACCCAAAATTCCGATATCATATAGCAGACGATGTAATGTACGTTCATGGCTCATTAACCTGTGGCCGAGGTAGGATACGGGAGTGCTCAAATGTGAGATGAATTTGAAAAAGGCTGTTGCTATTTTAGATTTTATTTTATCATGTGCTGATATTTGGGAAAGAAATTAATAAATCAAAACTTTATTCAGGGGGAAATTAAGAGGAGATTAGTTAGTTGGTTAGTTATTGGAGAGGGTGGGTTTCCTCATGCACTTAGACCAGTATTGGTTCATTGTGCTTCCCTCTATGATATTTTACCAGTCTCTATATCCTACCGATATTGGTGCGTACCATCAGTCCCGACCGAGCCAGCGAGTTCGGCCTCCACTAGCTTGGCGGTATCTATAATGCTTCCCCCATCTATTGAGGTGTTAGAGACTATTTTTTGCTTGCTACCAATCAGTCCAGAAGCTTGTGTCCTTAGTTTGGTGTCTAAAAACGTAAAAAGTAGAATGTACAAAACTATAATTCTGCTAATGCTGGGGATAGAGGGTGTCATGTGGTCAGCGCAACGGATCCCCACGGCCGTTAATTTCGGTTTTCTAGACCGGAGCCGCCATTTCCTTGAAATTTCTCCTTAGTTATCCTCACGAGGCTGAGTGGACCCCGTTCCAGATCCATTACTTCTCAGAAAATCGGGTAGCGAACCCGAAACCCTGACCTCTAGACCACAGAGACGGTCCCGTCCCTTCAACACAGTATATAAATATATTTAAGTGAACCGAATTGTGGAACACCCGCTCGGAGCTAAGCAGCATCAGAAGAACGTGTTGGACATTCACGTCACGGTTCTTCCTTCGTGCTGAAGTCATTAGCGTGGCATTGTGATAAGGCTGCAATGAATGATGTACATCCATTCTTTTTGTAGACTGTAGACCGCATTCCCACACAACTGTACCGTTGCATGACCACTTAAAATTCTATACTGTGTTACATGTTCAGAGCTTAAATATCTGCTTCATTTATTGCTCTCCACTGCAGCGCCGTAATAGAGGACGAGTTTGGTCACGTGCTTTGAGGGGCTTCCCCAGATTCGTTTCACAGCAGTTTCTCTCCTTCCCTTCTGTTCTTTATTCCATTGCTCTTCTCGATATTAACGAATATATAGCCTTAAGAAATAATTCATTAACTACAACTGAAAGAGTCCGATTGTACTGGTTGTTAGGAGACGTTGCTGGGAAACGGGTGAAATTAATGATTAAGAAAATGGAGATACGAGTAAAAACTGGAGCAATACAGCCCACGTCAACGTGCGCTATGGATATTAGGCTTCTCTTTCGCTTTCATAAAGTCCCAGCCTTAAATTATAACGGTAAGTTTGAAAACGTGAAAGAAACAGTGAGAACGTTAATTGGATTAAAATAACTCAGGATCGGATCCATTAGAAAATTCCGGTATCAGTACTTGGAATATTAAACTCTGTAATCAGCTAGATATTTCTTTCATATATTTATTTATTCCTTTTGTTCCCACTTGGAGCACAGAACATTCGTGAAATACTTCGATTAATTTCAGTTTCTTAATCTTAGACAGGCCGCGCCATAGCTCAAGCGGTTAGTCGCTGCGGCCCGGCTTTGGATCCTGGGTCTGATCAAGTGGGATTTGTGGTGGACAAAGTGGCGCTGAGGCAGGTTTTCTCCGAGTACTTCGGTTTCCCCTGCCAATCTTCATTCCACCAATTGCTCCATAATCACCCTCACCTATCGTCTGGGGCTGGTACAACAGGCCAGAAGTGACCGCAGTACAAGGGACTTGGTCCCACCCCATTAGCATTAAAAAAAATCTTAGATGGTAGGACTCCCTGGACGGGGGATCAGACCGTTGCTAGGCCGCTACCTACACAAACACAGAATAAACGCAGACAAATATCTATGCTTTGACTGTGATCGGCGAGTTATTTGTTTCTTAATAATAGTTTCATAATGGGTTTAAAGTGGACTCCATTGTGTATCCTTAACTGCAGTCATTAAGGAGTTGTCTAGTGAGATACACGCCCTATGGAATCTAGCAATGGTCCCATTACCCTAGACGTGATAGTCACAGGATGCGCTTAAAAGCTGCTTCTCGCTAGAGGAGCCACTTTACTTTCTCTTCTATCTGAATGAGCCTCCTTCCAATAACTTCTGGAGTGAGGCGTTTTGCGATCACTTCTCTTGTACTGGATCCATCTGGCACAGAATGGCTATCAGTGGTTGGCGCTTCTGAACACGGAAATGAGCCTTTCAAATCCAAGAGAGGGATTTGTTTTATCAACTGAGCGACTGTTTCCTTGTGAAGAACGACATACACATATGTCTATCGATTGCTCGATGCGTTGGTCGGTTAGTGGTGCTCCTGTTACCTGCATCGATTGGCCGATTAGTGATATTCTGTGTCATTTAAGTCAGTTGATCGATTAGTGGTATTGTGTGGTAGATATCTGTTTGTCATTTAGTGTTGTTTTCTGTTACCTATGTCTGTTGCTCAGTTAGAGGAGTAGTCTGTTACCTATGTCTGTCGGTTAGTGCTGTTGTCTGTTACCTATGTCTGTTCGTCGGTTAGTGTTGTCTGTTACATATGCCGGTTGCACGGTTAGAGGTGTTATCTGTTACCTATGTAGACTGGACGGTTAGAAGTGTTGTCTGTTACCTATGTAGATTGGACGGTTCGAGGTGTTGTCTGTTACCTATGTAGACTGGACGGTTAGAAGTGTTGTCTGTTACCTCTGTAGACTGGACGGTTAGAGGTTTTGTCTGTTACCTATGTAGACTGGACGGTTAGAGTTGTTGTCTGTTACCTATGTAGATTGGACGGTTCAAGGTTTTGTCTGTTACCTATGTAGATTGGACGGTTAGAGGTGTTGTCTGTTACCTATGTAGATTGGACGGTTAGAGGTGTTGTCTCTTACCTATGTAGACTGGACGGTTAGAAGTGTTGTCTGTTACCTATGTAGACTGGACGGTTAGAGTTGTTGTCCGTTACCTATGTAGATTGGGCGGTTAGAGGTGTTGTCTGTTACCTATGTAGATTGGACGGTTAGAGGTGTTGTCTGTTACCTATGTCGGTTACTATAGATTAGTGGTTTCCTCTGCTACGTAAGTCGGTGAGCCGGTTAATAATGTCCTCTGTTAACCCCGGTCGGTTTATCAGTTAGTTTTGACCTCTCACACATACGGTTTCTCGAAACGTGATATGTGACAGAATCAAGTATCAGCTTCCCTTGGCTATGTTCTTGACCTATATAAATATTCTTTTTCATGTGTNAGGTGTCGCAGAAAGCGATGTTGCTATAACCAAGTTTTACTGTATTCTTTTTCATGTGTTTTGAAAACATTCCAAGAGTATCCTCGTCAGTTGCACCTTCTGGAGAGACGAACGTGAGACAGTTCAACAACAGCTGTTTGAAGAATGTCTTCTTCTTGGATGTGGCGCCGTATATATCTTGTATGAACAGACATTTCGGAGGTATATATCGCCTCCATCTTCGTGGTAGAAAGCCAGCGTGAGCAGGTGGCTGCACAAGATATACACGGCGCCACATCCCAAAAAACAGAATTTTTCATAGTCACCGCCGTGAAAACTTCAAATCTTACACAGCAATTGCTTTGTTTCTCTATGCCTGCATGCTGACGAGCTGTTACGCTGTTTCTTTGTAAACTTTGTAAATTTTTGAAGATCACTGATTGTATTATAGAAAATATCTTCATGTGAAATAATGCAGTACACTCGTAATTAATGCCGATTTCCCCTCCCCCCAGATTTTCATCAGGATTTTCTTTTACTACAAATGCAAATGCGATTTGTTGAAAAAGTAATAATTTAAGTCAGTCACAAAATGTTTCACTTTATTTATCATTTTCTTTACATTAAGTAAGTGGTTTAATATGTTTTTACGAAATACGAAAGAATTTGTAACAACTTTACAACAGTGTATGAAGGAGAATGTACAGCCTTTAACACATTTCTTGAAGAAAATTCTAAGCCCAATCCATTAGTTAGATTTATTTCAATAAATATTTGAACTTCTCTTAATATAAGTATATTCACACCATAGATATCCCTTCAGTTTCTGTGTACTTCATCTGCAAATAAAAGTAAAGAAAAAAGAAAAGGTATCCCTGTAACAGGACGTAGAGACCCATAGAGTTATGAGATGTTGAGGTTCCCACATTTTCTAGACAATCGGCTCACAGATGGCGGTAAGGTTGTCAGCCCTTTAACCCCCAAGAATATTCCTGGTACTCATTTCTGTTAAGAGGATGAGTCGAACCCAGGGCCATAGTGTGGCTAGAAGGATTAGGTAAAATGAAAAAAAATCCCCTTATCGGGATTCGATCCCGAGACCTTCCGGCTTGTAGCATAGTGCCTTAACCAACCACGCTACCGCGTCCCCCCACTTCATCTGTCAAAAAACCATAACATTTTATATTATTCAGATTTTAGCGTGTTTTAATATAGGGGAGATTTACATACTTAAAACATCGTTTCATGCCACCTTCCAAGAGAATAATTTAAGAAGAGCCGTACAACCAGTGATGTATCCATACGTCAACTCGTGTTTTTCTCTTTGTTCATGCAATTCTTCCTCGCAAATTCCTTTTGCATGCCTGTTATAAATCTCGCTTTACACGCACAACTAGAATATATAAATTCTGTTGTTATTATTCCGTTTGTTTGAACGTAACAAGTAAGTACAAGATAATAATGTCCTCTCCAGAAGCTTGCTATAGAGAACCAATTATTCCGTTGAGGGGCCTTGCATCTTAATTGCAACCAAGCTGAGAGCGAAAGGGTAATAGAATATAAATAAACCTGTTGGTAGAAAATGCGATTTAAATCACATCTGAAGATTTATCCTAATTAGGCTTCGTGTTTTCTGTTTTAAGACAGAAATAGAATTATATACAGTGTTTAGTTTTGTCGTTCTGCTGAGCAAAACGCATCATTCGACTTTTCATTCCTGTTCCTGCAAACTTAACAGAAACTTAACTGACGCTGGTAAGGAGGTTGGCCTAGAAGTAAACACAGAGAAAACTAAATATATGTTGCTGTCTCGTCACCAAAATGCAGGGCAACATCAAGATATAAATATGTAGTTAACAGATCGTTTGAAAATGTGGCACAGTTCAAATATTTGGAACGATAGTAACAAATCAGGAACCGATCACAGCTGCCACGGGGTCTAAGACATGAATTTTCTTCCCTCGCTTCAAAGTTGGGATCGTGGGTTCGAATCCCACTCAAGGCATGTATGTGTACGTGGTATATGTACGTTTATTATATGTCTGTGTTGGTCTTTGTAGATACCGGCCTTGAGACGGGCTGATCCCCTGTCCCAGGAGTCCTAGCGACAGTGCATAGGATTAAGAAACTGAAAAAGCGGCCACGGCCCAACAAATGGCTGTAGAGCCATAGCGAGAGAGGGAGAGAGTAACAAGTCAGAACCTGATTCAGGCGGAAATTAAGAGAGAACGGGTTCGAGTAACGCTTGCTACCATTCAGTCCAGAATCTTTTGTCTTCTCGTCTGCTGTCCAAAAACATGTATGAAACTATAATTTTGCCCCTGGTTTTTAGTGGGCGTGAAACTTGGTCTCTAACATTAAGGGAGGAACATAGACTGAGGTTATTTGAGAACAGGGTGTTGACAATATTTGGACTGAAGAGAGATGAAGTGCCAGGAGGTTGGAGAAAACTGCATAATGAGGAGCTTCATAACTTGTACTCTTCTCCAAGTATAATTAGAATGATCAACTCAAGGAGGATGGGATGTGCAGGACATGTAGCACGAATAGGGAGAAGAAGATTGCATATAGGATATTGGTGGGAAAACCAGAAGGAAAGGGACCAGTAGGAAGACAAAGACGTAGGTGGGTGGACAATATTAAAATGGATCTTGGAGATATAGGATGGGGTGATATGGACTGATTGATCTGGCTCGGGATAGGGACCCGTGAACTTTCGGGTCCCATAACATGCTGGGAAGT
>NW_019725012.1:780364-801236 GCF_002891405.2 Cryptotermes secundus | reverse complement strand
GCTACCGTGACCGGCAGTGTATAAGAATAATATATAAGAATTCAGTTCGTACCTCACAGGAAACAGATCCGAACCCACGATCCCGGTTTCCAAGCGAGCGAAGACAGTACATGCCTTAGACCGCTCGGCTACCGTGACCGGCATTTGCTATATTACTAGGTCTTATTTCCCATTATTCGACTCTATGTATCCGTGACAGTTATTAAACTCTCTGAGTAGTCCGATGTTCTCTGCTTCAGTGGTCAACCTGTTACTCACTTCTAAATTTCTTTCTCTGTATTTGATCATACTCACAAAGATCTCAAAATTAAGATTCAAATCGTTGTTTTCTGTCTTCCTGCCAGTTCTTGGGTTTCTCCTTTGTAAGAAATTCCCATTTCTCGTATTAATAACTGATGAATATTTCCGTGTCCTTCCTTGAAGTTCATTTTTCACATTACGTCCCCGTCGTTTCAACTTCCGGTTTCACTCCTCATACTTGGTGTCAGCTGGTCGCGGTAGCCGAGCAGTCTAAGGCATGTACTGTCTTCGCTCGCTCGGAAGTCGGGATCGTAGGTTCGAATCCCACACAAGGCATAAATTTTTGGTGTATGTATGTTTTTATTCCGTGTTTATGTTGTCCTGTGTTTAAGTTGAGGCCTTGCGATCGGCTGATCACCCGTCCAAGGTGTCCTAGCGTCTGTATAAATTATCATGAAATTGAGAAATGAGCCCTGTGTTCCACAGTGGGAGCGGGAGGGAACGAAATTGGTGTCAAGTAAATTATTTTTTAACGGTCCATTTTTTTCACTCACTGTAGCTTTACAGTACAACCGCAAACATTTGTCTGTATTATGCAGGGTGTTTTCGTTTACGTCCATTTTTATCTGTTTCACTTCAGAATTGATTCCACATAATCTCAAATATCGCCAAGAATTTCTTTCTGTGTCCAAGTATTCTCTTTTTCGTACCAAATACGTATGGCATATAAGATAAACACAGGCCGAGTTTTAAATATTTCAGTATGTGTTGTTTTGTTTCTTCCGTACTCCAAAATTTCAAGCAAAGCTTTTGTTTCTGTTGAAATTTCTTTCCCAGCTTCTCAACACAGTCAGTCTTGTATAAAAAAGGACTAATTTCTTGAAGTTTTTGTTAAGTTTTGTATGTTCTTTCGCAGTATCTGTATTATTCATGCAGTTCTTCACCGTACGCTAATGAATAATCTATTAATGTTTTCTTTAATTTCCTGATCCATATTAAAATGTCAGTTTCTGAACAGAACTGAATTATTTTTAGCCTCTTTCCTTCCTTAAACATAAAGGTAGGCTTGTAAGACTATCATTCTGTCTATTTTTGTCCACTGTCCTCATTTTTAACAGTTATAGATTTTCACAAAATTTGATATGGGCGTTATGCCATTAAAGGCCAACCCAAAGTCCTCATTTTTAATTTACTGCAGTCGCTTATAAAACAAGGTAGTCGCAGGAACTCGTGAGGTGGGAAAGGCGATACAGTTTCTTAAGAAACTTGATGTAGGGTTCTATGATGATATCACCTTCAAAAAATATACAACTACTACAATAATTTGTAGAATACGAAAGATTACAAGTGGCAGGAAGAACTAATCACGCACTTTCATTGATACGACAAGGAACATATATAAAACTACGCGTTCAACAATTCTTCATTGTTGCGTCTGTAATCATCCCACAGCAACTTTTTAACAGAGCCGTTACCTAGCAACGATATGGATATACATAGGTAGACATGTAGATTGAATGCAGGGATTTATGAAGTGCGACGTTGATTTTTTCTCGGGTGCCATAATATATATACCAAGATTCATAAATATCGGTTCAGTCATTAACTTGTTGAAAGGTTGGGATACATCGAAACACAGGCAGCATGGCAGTCGCATGCTTTTATATTTTTTTTTTCGGAGTAAGGAAAGTAGGCAAAAAAAGTCGGCTCTATGAAATCCGGCCTGAGTTTTGATTTCGGTTTGTTGGCGATAAGTGACGAGCTGTTTTAGCTAGTCATGTTAAATCTGTTACAGAGCGAATATAAACATGCCTAGGGTTTATGTGTGGAGTGTTTTTATAAATACAGATATTTAAGTATATCGACTGTAAGAATAGTATTTGAGGTTATGTCCAAAAAATATACTCAGTGAAATCTAAACTCAAATAACGCATTATTCAAGCAATAAATAATCATTCATGGAGATGAGCCCTTCTTGAGAAGCTGCCAATTGTGCAGCTAGTCAAGAACTTCCCAGCATTTTATGGAACCCGAAGGTTCATTACCATGTTCACAAGAGCCCTCCACTGGCCTCTATCCTCAGCCAGATCTGTCCAAACCACAGCAAACTCTCCTATCTTTCTAAGATCCATTTTATATTGTCCACCCGCCTATGCCTTGGTCTTCCCAGTGGTCTCCTTCCTTCCGGCTTTCCCACCAATATCTTATATACATTCTTCCTCTCCCCAATTCGTTCTACATGCCCTGTCCATCTCATCCGCCTTGACTTGATCATTCTAATTATACTTGGAGAAGAGTACAAGTTATGAAGCTCCTCATTATACAGTTTTCTCCAACCTTCTGTCACTTCATCCCTCTTCGGTCCAAATATTCTCCTCAACACCGTGTTCTCAAACACACTCAGTCTATGTTCCTCCCTTAATATCAGGGTCCAAGTTTCACACCCATACAGAACCACAGACAAAATTATAGTACTTTATATTCTAATTCTTGCAATAACATTTGCAATGAAACATTTAAGCTTACATAAACTAAAATTATTTCTCGCACAGAAATCGATTATGTACGCGTGAGTCCAGCAGTCTGATCAATGAGCTAATCTGAAGGTCCTTTTCAGATTATAAATTTAGGATATGTAAGTACGATAATAAGTGTATAATATGTGTAGGACTATACATCAATAAAATAAAGAAATATTCTTTACTAGTTCTATCTAGAAGGCCTGACTTTCATTATGTACAAGTAATTATTCTTTTAATTCGCTTAGTGGGATGTCCAACTGGGTCCACTCGGCACGGCGGCCGCTAATATGTACAAGTATGCTTAACACTAACGCCATTTTGGAGCAGTGGCTCCCTCTGACGGCACGTCACAAAGTTAATCTCTTCGTATCTCTATTTGGATGTTGGACATTTTATCTCTGATCCCTTTTCGAGTTTCAACAGAATAAAATATTATGCCTTTAAATAAACTTCCATAAAATATTTTGAGCGATACAAGGTAATTAAATGTCATTTTATACTTAACATATTTGTTTCCGAATTTGGAAAACCATGAATCACATTCGGAGTATTTTTATTGCTAGTGGAGTGGGACTAACTCCTTTGTACTGCGGCAACTTCTGGCCTATTGTACCAGCCCCAGATGATAGGTGAGGGTGATTGTGGAGCAATTGGTGGAATGAAGATTGGCAGGGGAAACCGAAGTACTCGGAGAAAACCTGCCCCAGCGTCACTTTGTCCACCACAAATCCCACTTGACCAGACCCTGGATCGAACCCGGGCCGCCGCGGTGGAAAGCCATCGACTAACCGCTTGAGCTATGACGCGGCCAAATTCGGAGTAAGTCTCCCACGATATCTTGTAACATATGACTGAACCAAGCAGGACACAAGTTCACAAAACCTGACGTCAGTAGGATACTGTGGCACCGCTTAATATTCAAATATACGAACGTATGTGATGTGTGTAAGACCAGAAGACAGCGCAAATTTTAGCTTCATCTCGTCCCTACACTATGTCCATCTCTATCCAACGAGGTTTATGCCTATATATCTTCATCCACACACACACCAATCTACATTTCGTCTCTACACCGGATGTCGCGTCCCCTTCCACACTCCACCCACCCCAAGCGAGCCATACATCCCATCCCAGTTCAGCCTGCTGGATCTGTTTACTCAACTCTACCCGTTTACAATGCAAATATCCAGCCCAATGCAACTACCAAGGTCTTTTGGTTCGACGTAGCGTAAATTTTATTCCCTGTAAAATATTCTTCTGAGTGACAGGACTGGTTATTTTTATTACTATTCGAACCTATTGATTTATTAACAATGTTTATCTATGGTTCCATTTTGTTACATTGTTTGTTTTGTGCGTATATTTTCTTTTTCTTTTTTTTTCGTCAAAGAATATAAATATTTGCGGGCCCGTGGCTGTGTGAGTTACCGGTGTCTTGTAGCCCGGAGAAGGCGTCGAAATTCAATTTATTGTGCCCATATAGACTTTTTTTATTTGGTCAGCTCCTCTGCTATTATTATAACCTTTGAATCGCAGTGAGATTTAGGAAATACCGACAAAAAAAATTACCTCTGTTATTTCCTGTTTTGATTTTCTAAAATTTTCGGATATGTTCAAAATAAAATTCGGCCTCTAGAATTTTTTCCCCACAACGAAACAAAAATATATATGACAGGGCCTGTTTCATTACTTGGAATTACTACGAAAATTTGGTTGTTTTTTCTAACCTTTGAAGCATGAAATTATTTACGTAATATCGCCAAGTGTTACGTCACTGTTCACGGATTTTGGATTGATAACTTGATCTACTGCACAATTTTACAGGTCGTGACTACACTTCAAAGATCACTATAACACAGACTAGTGTTCTCAGTCACGTTGCTTGGTAGCGGCTTCAACGGACGACATTCCTCTGTTTTCGGGTTCACGTCCTCGCAGAGTGGCGACCATTTCACCTCAATTTCATTCTCTGACCGCTTGCTTAAGCCAGTACTTCCGTCAGCTGCTAATTCCCTCGCTGGACTGACTTCCAAATGCCAACCTCCAGAATAAATCTATACTTATTGCTAATATTATAAATGCTGTTGATGTCTGTTCTTCCTAGCATACGTGGTAGAAATGTGAAAGAAGTGCAAGAAACATTTGCCTGAGAAATGTCTCGAGCCTTAGTTATATGTTACAAAATTCAACATGTACTCCAAGTAATTTAAGAGCCAGGATAATGCAGTTGATGTAGCGACTAGCTATGGGTTGGACGACAAAGCGCTCAGATTTCGAGTCCCGGTGGTGGCAAAAATTTCCATTTCTCCATGTTGTCCATGGGGTCCACACAGCCTCCTATACAATGGGTACCGGAGGTTCTTTACCAGGGTGTAAAGCTGTCAGGGCGTTAAGCTGACCACTCAACTCCACTGGGAATTTATCTCCTTAATAATTTCTTATGGGGCACGCGGTAGCGTAGTTGGTTGAGGGGCTATGCTACAAGCTGGAATGTCGCGGATTCAAGTCCCGATGAGGTCGTTGGATTTTTTTAATTGACCTAATACTTCCAGCCGCATTATGGCCTTGGGGTCAACTCAGCCTCTAACAGAAATGAGTACCAGGAATTAATTAAATAATTTTGTTGGGGAGTAAAGCTCGGCCGGCGCGTAAGGCTGACAACCTTACCGCCATCTTTGAGCCGATTGTCTAGATAATGTGGGAGCCTTAACGTCTCACAACCCTATGGGCCTTCAAGGCCTGATACAGGGATAGCTTTACTTTACTTTAATAATTTATTATATTTGGATGTCGCACGAAATATTAATATGTATTTCCATTTCTTGGTAGAGAACAAAGATTAATAAATGCACTTAGCCATGCCGCGCTTACTGCAATCTTATTCGTAGATTATTTATTCGATAAATACAATAAATTTACTATAGAAATTATTTGACTACACCGCCCAACCCGACTCGAAAGTAGACAAACATATGAAGCCTCAACGAAGCACGAATGAGAAACAGCCCAACAAGAAAACAGACTCTTAACCAGCTGTACATATCATCATCATCATCATCATCATCATCATCAGTAATCTGTCAGACGACAGGTCCACAGTCTCTTCCAAAACAATTCCTCCATTTAATGCGATCTAGAGCTTTCTCCTTCAAATGACAGTATCCTCTTCTGTCCCCAAGGTCATCCAGCATCTTCTTACGTCTTCTTCCTCGTCTTCTTGTCACTTCTATCCGCCCCTCTACCTTTCCTTTGATAACTTCTTTTAGAAGGCAGTTACCGCGTAAGATATGACCAATCCAATTAGCCTTCCGTTTTCTTATTTCGTGTAGGATATTCCTCTGCTCACTGACTCTAATTAACACTTCTTCATTTAAGGAAGAAAAAAATTTCGGCGATCAGACCAGTCTCCCGTTGATAGAAGAGGCACGAAGACACGAACCTCAGCGGTTTAAAATTTTAAATATCAAGAATTTTATTAATAATTTAACTCACCACATTTAGCTTAATTAAGAACTTTATATATAAAAATTGGGACAAAGTTGAACTTGATGTACTATGATTTATGTAATAGTAGTTTCCTCAAGTATTGTTATTTGCCTCTGAAAATGGTCAATAATTGACCGAAACATGTAAGCAAATAAAACCTGTCTGTGTTCGTGTCACAAATGCAACATCCGGCGAGTTTCAAGTAAAATGAGTAACATGGAATTTACTGTAGTTATTTGTGGTTTATGTAACAGTGAAAACCGCCTCTGTGGTCTAGTGGTCAGAGTTCCTGGCTACAGATCCAGAGGTTTCGGGTTCGATTCCCGGCCCTACCTCATTTTCTGAGAAGTAGTGGATCTGGAAAGGAGTTCACTCAGACTCGTGAGGATAACTGAGGAGCCATTTCAAGGAAGTAGCAGTTCCCGTCTAGAAAACCGAGATTAACGGCCGTGGGAATTCATTTCGCTGACCACGCGACACCCTCTATCCGCTAAAGTTGGCACTAACTCCGCCGACAAGCGCCGGCTGCTCGGTTTGTAATATTCGCTTGCGGACTCAAATCACGGTGTTTAGTTAGAATGGACCGAAGAGGGACGAAGTGACAGGAGGTTGGAGAAAACTGCATAATGAGGAGCTTCATAACTTGTACTCTTCTCCAAGTACAATTAGAATGATCAAGTCAAGGAGGATGAGGTGGGCAGGCATGTAGCACGAATGGGGGACGAGGAATATATATAGGATATTGGTGGGAAAGCCAGAAGGAAAAAGACCAATGGGACGATCAAGGCGTAGGTGGGTGGAAAATATTAAAATTGATCTTAAAGAGATATTATGGGATGGTATGGATTGGATTGATCTGGCTAAGGATAGGGACCTGTGGAAGGCTTTTGTGAACACGATAATGAAATTCCAGGTTCCATAAAATGCTGGGAAATTCTTGAGTAGCTGCAGAATTGGCGGTTTCTCAAGAAGGGCTCAGCTCCATGAGTAAGTGAGTAAATAATCAGGCGTTAAAAGTTTTCAGTCATCAGTTTCCCTTCTACCACTATTTCTTTTTTACTTCGTAATCTTATATTAATATTTCTCCAAAATATGTTTTTATGCAAACAGTCACTGAATTTGACTCTGAACTACGCACTGGCTTCATGTGAGTGTGTTTGTGTGTATGTGGTGAATATGGGGCACAGTTACCTGGAAAATGACCGATCTGCTCTGTTATAACAAATATGGGTAGCACAATTGTACAGTTAGCTCTGACAATAGTCGCCTTAATTGAGATAAATAGTGCAATATATTTGCCTGTCGTCTGCGAACTTTGTTGCGGGTTGCGAAACGAATGCAGATAAATCCAACAAAAGAATGAAAAAGTTTTGCAAGTTTCGCTTCCATTTTATTTCCCAGCTCTCATTTTGTTTCAGCGACCCTTTACACTTAAGACGCTAAAGTATTTATGAATTGCAGACTTGTTCTATGTTCTTACGCCATGTTCCATATGGCTTTCAAAATGTAATACTTGACTGCGTTACAAAATATATACACGGATATTTGAAAAATGCGGGAACAATTGTAACATGATGAATTGCAAGCAGTTAACAAGAGGAATCAGCTAATGTTATGAGAAATTTATTAGTAATGGGTGTTAAATTTATATTAATATTGTGGTGGATTATTTGAACTAATTTTCAACAAGTTATACAGAAAGGCCCAGGAAAATGGGAGGACCCAAATACATAAGTAAGTTACAAATGGATATAGAACTTAAATAAGAGTTTTAAGATCTAAAAGTTTGTGACGATGGTAAATTTTTACAATTAATATATTGTTGGACAATATCCATCATCTTGTCTGTTCTTGAAAACCGTCCTGTTTCTTTTAAAAAACACAACGTTTCGTGGACTGGATTCTGTCTCCGTCTTCAGGTAAAACCTACTCAGTTGGGTCCAATAGACAGGACGGTCTTCTTAAGAATAGACAAGATGACGGATAATGTCCAACAACATATTAATTGAAATAAGAGTTTTATTTCTTAACATAATCTCCCTGTACATTGAGGCACTTGTCCCATCGTTTCACAAGCCCCTGAAAACCAGCAGCATCAAATTCTTTGGGCTGCTGTGGGAACCAGGCGGTGACTTCCCTTTCTACAGCTTCATCGTCGGGAAAATATTCAGCCAAAAGATGACGTTTAAGAGGGCCGAACAAATGGAAGTCGCTTGGAGCAAGACTCATCACCTGTGACAATTCGGGCTAGCATATCGTGTCCTTCATCGTGGTAGCGATTTAGATGCTGTAATGCCAGACCCATTCTTTGCATTTCGTGTTGTGGGGTCAGCATGCGCGGCACCCATCGCGCACAGACTTTGTGAAAACCTCACCTGTCATGCATTATGAGGTAGGCCATGCCATGTGAACACGACTGGTTCCGATAGAAGCCCAAAGAATTTTATGCTGCTGGTTTAAGGCGCTNGTATCACAATTAGTACACTCCAAATGCCAGAATACAACTGACTAGTTGCTGGCTAACTCGGCGGTAGCTCCAGGACTCACTGACTGACTCAGTACAACTGACTGTGAATAGCCTTCGCTGCTCCTTATGTAGCCTTGATCGGACCATACGGAAAACGGCCACGTAATAGGCACCCTTGTTGCCTGGCGCTGTGTTGCTAGTAACGCTAGCGGTAGTAACCGCTGTTACTACCGTAACAATCCTGTTGCGTCACCGTTACGTTACCGTGCGGAGGAGGGGGAGGGGAGCGCTGACTCACCCGCCGCGTCACTGCTGGTGGGGGGGGTTCTCCTTTGCGCAACATGTCACAATATATATATATACACACACACACCGTTCTGCTGCAGTTTTCTTTGGCTCTTCTGCCATTTGATAAGGTGGCTCTGGCATTCATGTAACAAGCACCATCTTCTGAGAGACTACCACACTACCCACGGTATATTACATTTCGATTCAACTTTGTGGTTATGTCCATAGATAACTTCTGTTAAAGTGTGTACATATATATTTTTATATTTTGAACCTGAATTGAAGCATGTAGCCTTGCAGGGAATTTATGGGACAGAAAATAATGAAACGTGTACATGTTGTGGCATACATGCTCAAAGCAAGAACGGTGGAGCCAGAGGAACAGCCTTTCTAGCAAACGGCTGTGAAACGGTAAGCATTTATAGATAATGGCCGCTGAACAAACAACTGAACAGTGACCGTTGCTATGTAACGCCCGCAAAATGCACGTACGCAACAATAGAAGAGCTGTTTTTTTCTGTTGGTCCGTGCCAAAGTGTCAAAGTTTATGACCGTTCATATGACTAAGCTGCCGTTGTAGCATAAGATACGTAAGATAGGCGTGATCTGCTCTGTAAATCCTGTGTTGATAGAGGCCTTGTGTGTATTGCAAAAGGAAGAATTTCAGTAACACGCTATATGTGTGATATGTACACTTGACGGAAAGCCAAGCGTATTCATAAGAGACAAATCCATGTTCTCGTCAGAGAGAATGTTACATAAGGACTTATAACGGCAACGGTTCAATTAAAAAATTATCTATGTTCATGAGTCTCAAGGCGCTTGACGCCAAGGTGAACTGATTGGCGGTAAACCGCCAGTCATAAAGTTGAAGTTAACTTTGATTTTGACTCTGACCTCAGTTCTGACCTCCACCGTAGCTCTGCGAGTCGTAGGAGGCGACGAAACGGGAATCCAGTGCCTGGGGGTATAACTGGGCCCGCGTATTCCTCCCCAGGTTAGGAGTCTCGAATATGAAACAGTAAAAATATGGTCACAAGTCCTATGGGACACGGACACGTAAATGGCTGCGCTAGCGATGGCCAGCAGCAATTATAAGCGACAGACTCATCCTCTAGTCAGACAGAACGTTACATAAGGACCGTAACAGCAAGTAGAAAATATCGTACTGGTCGTGGGTCTCAAAGAGCTTGGCGCCAAGACCAACTGATTGGCTCTGAGCTCAGTTCATTTGGGAGATGATAGCCAGCCGGAAATGACGTGAGCGCGGAAGCCGAAGAATGTCCATTGTTAAAGCTGTTACCGGGAAACGACTAGTGACAACAGACTGAAAAGTCTTAGCGTGTGCTATAGTGATTAGTAAAGTGTGAAGATGGTGTTATAATTAAGTGTAGCGACGATTCGTATGCTAGACTGGTCAATAAATCTCCAATCGAAAACCCCAACGAGAGTCACTCTAACTTGACAATATCACATGGAAATATGAATGACACTATTCTTTCTCTGTTCTCAATATCTTCACTGTCCTTATAAGTCGCGCGAGACTCCGTCAAGACGACTTTCCTGTATTGATCCCTGTGAGAGACACGAATCCCTAACACTTCCCACGTATTATCATCTGGAGAGCAAAGAAGGGCTTCTCGCCTTTGTCTGAGTTCAGTTTTGAAGCTTATAATTTTACGTCCACGCCAGCAAAATTTTCGATGTGAGTAGATGTTCATCAGTTACACTTGAGAAGCCAAATTCCTCTGCAGTTAGGCAGAGGAAATGACGAGTTTCTAGCGGTAATAAGTTTAGTAGGAATCATAGCAGAAGTTGTATTGTTCTGATCTTCGTTTCATTACATTATGTTTATTTTCTTATAGCTCACCATTTCATATCAATGAATTACAATTTTATAAAATCCAAACAATTATACGTAAGATTTAAGATTTTCACGGCTGTGACTATGAAGAAAGCAGTATTCTTGGATGTGACGCCGTGTAGATATTGTGTTAACTGACGTTTCGAAGGAACGTATCGCCTTCATCTACAGGGTAGAAGAAAAAAGAAGGAAATTCGCAAGCGATTCTCGACATTAGTCTATTTGCAACTGCTCACGCTGGTTCTTCGCTTACGGATTTTCTTCTTTCTTCTTCTACCCTTAATATGGAGGCGATACGTCCCTCCGCAACGTCAGTTAACACAATATTTACACGGCGCCACATCCCAGAATACTGCTTACTTCAAACAGTTGTAGTTTTCTGAACAAGATTAATCAAGTCCAGACAAAACTACCACTACCACACTTGTAAATAAACTAATTATAATAATGTGTAAATATTTTAATGTATTCATTATGATGATATTGTGTATATGTATTGATTCTCACCAGTCACACTGTAATAGTATTTTCCGCCTGTATTGATATATCCTTCTGAAGATGGTCTCTCAGGTCGAAACATGTCAAGGATGAAAGATTAAAAAGAGAAAAGAAAACATTTACCAGTCACACTGGACGGAGTTGATAAGCTTTTATATTATTGTAAATTTGAGTTTATCAACGGTTAATTTAAGAATATATTGAAAGAAATATATAGAATTTTCCTAGAATGAGTTTGCTTAGAGTCTGATTATACTTTTTTAATTTCGTAGTTAATAATATGTCTTGTTCTTCACCATCACTTCAAATTTATATTATATTTGTCAATGCATTCCTTTAAAAAAATCTCTATACACATAGAAATAATAATCATCGCAGTTTAATTAGCTATATACGTCAATTATTGAAGGGTTAAATAAATTAGAGCGTATTATTCTCTGTGGAAAGCCATGCCCTCCATTTTGTAGCTCATCTCGTAATTTATGTGGAGGGTACGCTTAAAGCACAGCCTGTAATATTTCACTTGGCTTCTGATGTTTTGCGGGCAGTCAGACATCCCACTCCTGCCTGACTACTCCCTCTCGTTTATTTGGTGGGATTAGCTTCTTGATTTGACTTGCACTTCCAAATCCCAGATGTTTCAGCTAAGAGATAATGATTATTATTTCAGCAGATAACAGCGTATTTTCAGAAATGGAGCTTCAAGACCGAGATCTAAAAAACTTAGGTTCACAAAGCAGAAGATTACATGTTCTTTTGTACCGCTTCAGGTAGGGGAGATTTTCCGTTACAATTGTTATCGACAATGATCATACTCCAATAAGAAATGTTTGGATATCGGTGCGAAACCCAAGGCGTCTAACAAAGAGAACCTTGCACTGGACTAGTTAATGTACCGATATAGTCCAGTATGTAAGGCCGCTCCATAGCTCAAGCGGTTAGTCGCTGGCTTCCCACCGCGGCGGTCCGAGTTCAATCCCGGGTGTGGTCAAGTGGGATATGTGGTGGACAAAGTGGCGCTGGGGCAGGATTCCTCCGAGTACTTCGGTTTCCCCTGCCAATCTTCATTCCACCAATTGCTCCACAATCACCCTCACCTATCATCTGGGGCTGGTAAAATAGGCCAGAAGTGGCCGCAGTACAAGGGACTTAGTCCCACCCCACTAGCATTTAAAAAAATTAATCCAGTATGTACGTTATCATACTATAACGTGCATAGCTAGGCAACGGCGCGATAAACATTTGGTATAAGCGCGCTCAACAATTGGATGTTTATAACTCCTTGCTAGGCAGCAGTCAACGTCGTTACCAAGCAACGGTAGTGAACACGTGACTGTGGACACTAGTCTGTGTGTGATAGTGAAATCTAAAGCGTAGTCACGTGCTGTATCAGAGAGTCCAATAAATCCAGTCATCAATCCAAAACCATCTTTAGTCACGTTACATCACGTGACAATATGCATGTCCTACAAAGATGCATATGTATTTACTGACACTGTTATTTTGTTTTGTTTTGTTTTTTCAAGCACTGACAAGTAAGAAAACAATACACTGTAAAGTTAATATAGAATTATTTCCGCTACTTTTGCATCCCAGTTCTTGTACTAGCAAAAGTAACTAAACGTCAGGTAGCAGAACTCGAAAGTGCCGGTCACAGTGGCCGCGCGGTCTAAGGCATGAACTTTCTTCGTCCGCTCGAACACTGGAATCGTGGGTTCGAACCCCACTCAAAGCATGGTTGTTTGTCTGCATTTATTCTCCGTTTGTGTTATTCTGTTTTAGTGACCTTGAAATTGGCTGATCCCCCGTCCAGAGAATCCGATTGTGTTTTACGGATGCCTTATGTTCCACTTTGAGAGCGACAGGAGAAAGAGAGTCGATACATACACTTGTAAATTAAAAAGCAGGGAAAAGGTAAAATTTAATCAAGACCCTCTCGGAAGAAGGGAATCTACCTAAGCAGCGATCAGATATTTCTTAATTTTCTGTTCATGTAGAGCTTCAGCAAAATATTGAGTTACTTGAGAATTATCCGCCATTATTTCATATTCTACCTACTCCGCCACATTCGCGCAGGGGATAGTGGTTAAGTAGTAGGAAACTTTGATGAACCCATTAACGGAATTAAGTTAATCTCTGCTCCGCCATTTTCAACTGACGACGTTCAAAATGGTCACGGTTTACTCTCTCTTCTCTTCATGTTTTATGAGCCAATAGCAGGCAGCACCATCTGGCGGATATTGTTGCGTCAGAGAGTGAGAGGGAAGTAGCTTATTGCTGCGGGCTCTACTATGAGAAGACCAAGATGGAGATAAGTGGGAGTGGAGTAGGTGCTGTATGACTTAAGGGACTGTGTTCCCTTTTTGTTGTGGCCCTAATTCGAGGACGTATGCAGATAAGATCATATAGTGTCGTGAAACAAACTGTGGAACGTTATCATTATTGAGCAACAATATCGAAGTGGTTTCCATAGATTTCGAAATTTGTACAATGACAAAATTTATGACGCTCTCATTCACCTCACTCACCTCACTCATTCACTCACCTCACTCAGTGTCTCACCTCACTCACTCACCTCATTCACTGCCTCACCTCACTCACTGTCTCACCTCACTCACCTCATTCACTGCCTCACCTCACTCACTGTCTCTCCTCACTCACTCACTCACTCACTCACTCACTCACTATCTCATCTCAGTCGCTCATTCACCTCACTCACCTCATTCAGTCTCACTTCACTCACCTCACCCACTTCACTCCTTGTCTCACCTCTCACTCACACCTCTCTCACTCACCTCACTTCACTCACTTGCCTCACTCACTGTCTCACCTCACTCACTATCTCACCTCACTCACCTTAATCACTGCCTCACCTCACTCACTGTCTCTCCTCACTCACTCACTCACTATCTCACCTGAGTCGCTCATTCACCTCACTCGCCTCATTCACTGTCTCACCTCACTCACTATCTCACCTCAGTCGCTCATTCACCTCACTCATTCAGTCTCACTTCACTCACCTCACCCGCTGTTTCACCTCACTCACTTCACTCCTTGTCTCACCTCTCACTCAACTCACACGAAATTTTCAGAATCTTGTCTGATTCATTTCTCAATGTTATAAATGAAAATCTATTGCAATCTAACTTATAGCGGTAATGGAGTGTCTTACGCACGCTGTGTGAATATTTCGCCGTACCTAGCCCCTACGGTGAACACGAAGTTAGTTGAGTAAACGTCGGCAAACAACCAAAGAGAGGTGATATCATCCTGGTATCAGTTGTCGAATTAGCTCACCTCGGAAGTCTGGTAACTTACAGTAACAATGCAATCCCAGCTTCAACACGTCATTAATATTATATGGCAGAGTGCTTGACAAATGCGTGGGCATATGTCTGTCTGACTTCGTCTCTTAACGACCCGGAGTCAAGTAATGGATGAAGCTTTTTCATTTGTAAGGGGTTTGTAAAGAATATTAGGACGTAAGGATTTCCTTAAAGTTGGATAGCGAATTATTGGTGTTGGAGTCAAAAATGGTTTCTTCTGTGCTGTTGTATGGAACCGTATTAAGGCTGAATAATTTATCATTTCATTCATTCATTGATTCATTCATCAATAGCTCTAGAGCCCTTTGTTGGCCCTGGCCTCTTCTTCTAATTTTCGTCATCTTTTTTGCACAGACGGTAGGACTCCTTGGACGAGTGATCAGCCCGCCGCAAGACCGCTACCTTCACATAGGACAACACAAATACAGAATATAAGCACACACAAACATCCATGTCTTGAGTGGGATTCGAACCCAAGATCCCAGCTTTCTATCGAGCGAAGAAAATTCATGTTTAAACCGTGCGGCAGCACTACAGCCCCAGTGGGCCTAGACCAACCTCCATGAACTTCTCCGTTCACTTCGGTTTTTCTAGATCTTACACATTCGGTAGGACTCCTTGGGCGGGTGATCAGCTCGTCGCAAGGCCTCTACCTGTACACAAACACTGAAAAACGCACACACACAAACTAAACATCCATGCCCTGAGTGGGATTCGAAACCATGATCCCGGTTTCCAAGCGAGCGAAGACAGTACATGCCTTAGACCGCTCGGCTACTGTGACCGGCAGTGTATAAGAATAATATATAAGAATTCAGTTCGTACCTCACAGGAAACAGATCCGAACCCACGATCCCGGTTTCCAAGCGAGCGAAGACAGTACATGCCTTAGACCGCTCGGCTACCGTGACCGGCCAGCAAATAATTTACCGAGCTACAATTACTTTTCGTGAAATAGCCATTATTTTCGCTCTGTCACATATACACCCGGAATGCAGAGAATAAGGTTACCCAAAGAAACACGACAAGAGAGCACAGCTTTATGTTATCCCATAGATAATCATCTTCAAGGGCTAAATTCTGGGAGACAATGTCATGAAGTGGAGTTAAATTCAATCGAAATTTCGGAGGAGACGCGCTTCATACTGGCTTCTTACTTAGCTTACGACTCTTAACACTGAGCACTCATTTTCCTCCTAAATGTCCGTTGGCTTGTACCGGACTACATGGCGCTATATCCAAGAAGCCACAGCTGTGAGCCCCGCAAATCCGATTTGTGTCGTTTGTGTCCATCTCAAAATGGCTGCATTCCAGCTAACAACTGAAGTACTGCCCACTTAATACCAGGAAAGTACCGGACAAGTGGGGACGGTCGCGCTCCTCTTTATTAGTAAGTAGCTTTTGATGTAAATCTGGCATCATCTAGCGAAAGCTTTAGCCATCTCTGCTTTACGGAATACAAAGAGATGTGGTTCTATGGTGAATATATTTTGTTGGTAGAGCTTTCTGGCAAATACTGAGTATACTTTCAGCTCATCTTCTGCATAATGAAACTGCCTGTAGTGTATAACTTCCTCTAAGTCTTCATTCATAATTAAATGCCTCCTATTCGTTTGTTGCTCGTAAGCTGATCGAAGGAGAAAACATTTGTACCAGGTGGAAGAATGACTGAGATGCAGGAACTAAACCATTCGTTTAAGATAGGCCACGCCATAGCTCAAGCGGTTAGTCCCTGGCTTCCCGCCGCGGCAGCCCGTGTTCGATCCCGAGTCTGGTCAAGTGGAATTTGTGGTGGACAAAGTGGCGCTGGGGCGGGTTTTCTCCGAGTACTTCGGTTTCCCCTGCCAATCGTCATTCCACCAAATTCTCCATCATCATAATCACCCGGGGCAGTCTACAATAGACTAATCAGTGGCCGCCGTGCTGAGTGGACCCAGTTGGACTCCACCACCCACTAAGCGAATTTAATCGGTATAAGATCAACCACATTCTTCAACTGAATTTTTTTTCTTTGGCGCTACAGCCTCAATTTGGGCCTTGTCCTGCCTCCACGAAAATCTCTGTTTCACTTTGGTTTGTTAGATCTTAGGCATTTAGTAGGATTCCTTGGGCGGGTGATCAGATATCAAAACTTCAAATTGGCGAAATTTAATCAAAATTACCGGCATTACTTTTGAGAAAAATAATATGGTTGAACCCCCGTTGCAGATCCATTGTTTGAAACCAGTTAAATTTACAATAGTTTAACTTAAAAAAATATTTTGGTCTACTGCTTCTGTAGTTGACTGAAGTTTAATCAAAAATCTTTCAGGCTGTTTTGGAGAAAAATTATATTTTTCATTTGTACCGCTGCATAACGTGCCGGTATCATCACTGTGCTGCTTTGCTTTGGGAGATATTTTCTTGTTTGTTTCATTTGCACATGCGCATGATGGACGTGCTTTAAAATAGGTCACGTCCAGTACGTCTCTAATCCACACCAGTTTGTAATTACCATCGGAGTCCTATTAGCAAGTTAAATTATACACAACCTGCTGTTCACTTGTTTGCGCACGGAGCATTGCTCTGTCCACAAGCTGCCGCCCATCTGTGTTCCTCAAAGTGACGTAATGCTTTGCACCTGCATTGTTACACTGTGCAGATATTTCAATATTTGCTTGCAATAGCGTACACTGTGTCTCAAATATATTCTCTGCTGAAGGCTCAGCTTATGGCCGGGAGGCATGCAGTCGCTTTATCAAACATAAATCGTTTCTTTGCCTGTTGTCACGAGTGATGTATTTGTAGACTGGTTCCCATAAGAAGAACAGCGTTACGAAGCACTAAATGCTGTACGCATGCGTCTCCCGCCTAAGTGACGAACAAATTTACCGACTTCACATTACGATCTTCTGGGACATATGTGATCTGGTAAATTATTATTATTATTATTATAATTATTAGAGGGGGTGGGTTTCCCCATGCACTTAGACCAGTTATTGGTCCCCTTTAATTTCTACTGTCCCCATACCCTACCGGTACTGGTGCGTCCTATCAGCCCCGTTCAGCCAACGAGGTCGGCCGTCGGTACCCGATATTTCCCCCATCTACCAGAGGCATTGGAAACTACTTGGGCGGAAATTGTTGCCTAATTTCGCTCAGAGGTCTCCTAGAGACATGAGGATTTTTACGTGCCATAAAGCTACGACACGGAACCCACGGCTTAAAGTCCCTCCCGGAGGACTTGTTCCCTGAATATTTCCGCCCTTAAAAATTCCACGACCTCCGCCGGGTTTGAACCCGCGTACCTTGAGTCATGAGGTGGGAACGTTACCCCTAGACTACCGAGGCCGCTGTGATCTGGTAAATGTTTTACAAGGTTTCGGAGAGAATATTAATCCCTTCATTTCAGTGTAGGAGACAGAGGCTATATATATTTCTCGGTAATACTGATGTTCTCACACAGATATATATAAAGTTTCACCACCTTCACCGTCTGTTCATGCTTATTAAAAATTTGCTGCCTATGAAGGGAAATCGTTCCATTGTTGGTTTCGCGGAAGTTGTCTGGAAACGAATGTTGTTTCAGAGCCGTTGGCTAGCAACGTCTGTTTCTCTCCGGCTCCACAGTTCTTGCTTAGAGCAAATATGGCACAATATTAATCTCAGTTTCCAACTATTCCAATATAACGTTTGTTTTCACTGCTGAGATAAGAAGGTCACTGCATTCATAGTAGCATCATGAATTTCTTTAAAAATAATATTCATATTAAAATAAGTGAAGAGTGCCCATGTTGCCCTGAGAGAACACGAACTGATTAGCCGGTAAGACAAGCCTTCTGAGATTTCCTATGTAAAGCATCTAATTTCTCCCTTCGTTTCGAAAGAACGGTAATGACTAGCGTTCCTTTACATGCAACAGCTATGCAATCCTGGAAAAGAAAATCTTAACCATTTATTATAGTTTAATTTCCATAATTTGTAAAAATAAAAGTAGGCTTAAGATATACCCTTTTTTAAAATTCGCATAGTGGGGTGGGATCAACCTTGACCACTGATTGGCCTAATGTACCTGCCCTGGGTGATTATGATGATGGAGAATTTGGTGGAATGAAGATTTGCAGGGGAAACCGAAGTAGTCGGAGAAAACCTGCTCCAGCGCCACTTTGTCCACCACAAATCCAACTTGACCAGGCCCGGACTCGAAACCTGGCCAACGCGTTGGGAAACCAGCGACTAACCGCTTGAGCTATGGCGCGGACCTGTCGATATCCTCTTGTTCTCTGTGTCTCTGTGTGTACCCCTCTTATTGTTGCTAGGCAACGCCTTAGTAAATACGTCCTATGGCAACGAATACACGCCCAACAACAGAATAATTCTTGAACTCGTCTTTCTATATGCTGTCATTGTCATACCAGAGGAATTCATTCAATCATCATCAGTAATCTGTCAAGACGACAGGTCCACAATCTCTTCCAAAACAGTTCCTCCACTTAATGCGATCTAGAGCTTTCTCCTTCAAATGAGAGTATCCTCTTCTGTCCCCAAGGTCATCCAGCATCTTCTTACGTCTTCTTCCTCGTCTTCTTGTCACTTCTATCCGCCCCTCTATCTTTCCTTCAATAACTTCTTTTAGAAGGCAGTTTCTGCGTAAAACATGACCAATCCAATTAGCCTTCCGTTTTCTTATTTCGTGTAGGATATTCCTCTGCTCACTGACTCTAATTAACACTTCTTCATTTCTCACATAATCGGTCCAACTGATCTTCTCCATCCTTCTCCAACACCACATTTCGAAGCTTTCCAGGTGTTTCTGATCTACTGCCCTAAGTGTCCAAGTTTCAGCCCCATACAAAGCAATGCTTCAAATGTAGAATTTCACTAGTTTCTTTTTCAAATTTAAGTCCAATTTGCTGGTAAAAAGATTCTTCTTCTTGCTAAATGCAGCTTTTGCCATGGCAATCCTAGATTTAATTTCACAAGTACACCTTCCGTCATCTGTTAACAAGCTAACAAGGAATATATGTGATTAATTCTTCCCAGAACTTCTTGTTAATAAATTACATATAGGAACTTTAGATTCCGCTTTTAGTACAGAAAATGGAAAATTCAAAACTTGTCTACCTCTTAGAACAATTTCATTTTTTACTTCATTGATGAACTATGAGACGAATACTTGTAATATGGTTTAAGTGGAAAATTGTCACAACGCCTATAAATTCTGTATATTGTATTTTGGGGTCAGGGGGTTTTTGAAATATAAGCACTCCAGTTGAACTTGTTTCAGAATGTGTAGTCACAGCTGTAATATTACTTTCACTCTAACGAAACGAGCATTTTACTTTTTGGGAGTTTCTCCCTTCAACTTTTTCGCGTATTTCAAGTGACAACGTTTTGTGTTTAAGTTCCATCCGTCTGTGTGAACTCTGACTCTGACGCCAAAGCGAACTCAGCCCTTAGAATCATTAAATACGGATTCTTTTTATTCTCCTTACACCTCAGACGGGAAAGCCTGGATGCTGCTTGAAATAGGAGGTACCTTCTTCTCTTTCTGAACTTTAATTACAGTTCATAATAAACCTAACATTTATTGGCTTGAAAGGATTCTGACGATGGTGTATACTGTACTTCTTTTGGCTTATTTTGGACTTCATCCATCGTCTGGTATGTAAAAGACACTGGTTCAGTGATTGAGACTAGCTCTTTCTAACAGGCCCAAATGAGTAGGTCTATCCTTCCCTACCCACCTGAAGACGGAGACAGATGCAGTCTCCGAAAGGTCGTGGTCTTTTATCTTTTACATACCAGACGATGGATGAAGTCCAAAACAAGCCAAAAGAAGTACTAACATTTTTTGTTTTATGATAACGTTAAAGAAGTTGCTGGTTGTGGGTCCTTAAATTATATAAGTATTTGCCATTCTACTTTACATATTGTTCTGTATGGGCGTGAAACTTGGTCTCTGACATTAAGGGAGGAACATAGACAATGCATGCAGTAACAGAAGCAAGAGCAGTACAATGCATGCAGTAACAGGAGCAAGAGCAGTACAACGCATGCAATAACAGGAGCAAGAGCAGTACAACGCATGCAGTAACAGGAGCAAGAGCAGTACAACGCATGCAGTAACAGGAGCAAGAGCAGTACAACGCATGCAGTAACAGGAGCAAGAGCAGTACAACGCATGCAGTAACAGGAGCAA
>NW_019725012.1:763222-780308 GCF_002891405.2 Cryptotermes secundus | reverse complement strand
TTAGAATTCATCGTCCTATATGACGAACACAGATTTTAGTCATTTTAGAATGAAGACATTATGGCATGCAGTACAATAGTTTAACGTGCATAAAGACACCTGAAGATGGCACATTAGTGCTGAAACATGTAGTGTGGAAGTGAAGAATAAGGTGAAAAAGTGTATACACTGTAAGACGGTTACCATAAACCGTAGACTGAGAGTGTTTGAGAACAGGGTGCTGAGGAGAGTATTTGGACAGGAGGTTGAAGATACATACAAACATATAGAAAATCTATTGCATCCATGATAGATGTTTTACTTCAAATTATAACCTATTTACTGAATCACTCGTATTTATATTTTCAAGCGATCTGAAGTTAAAAATATCTGCTTAAATTCGACGGGTTCTTGCCCACGGTTCCACATAAAATCAGTTCCTTTGTGCGTTAAAAAAGCATGGACTTATTAATGCGTTTTGCACGCAGCAGTCTCGCGAATTTGTTTAAAGCCATCTCGGCTCGTTTTCAGATATGCAATCAATATTCCGTTCATGGTGAATTTGTAATATGAATATTTTTATTGGAAGCAAATGCGCCAGTCCCATGGGATCGCATGAATGAATTCTTTGAATATCGTCAACTCGATAATCAAATGAGAAAACCCGCTTCCGAAATTTCTTCGTGTTTCAGTAAAGATTTCTTCAGAGCGGCCTCCGTAGTCTAGGGGTAACGTTCCCACCTCATGATTCAAGGTACCCGAGTTCAAACCCGGCGGAGGTCGTGTAATTTTTAAGGGCGGAAAAAATCAGGGAACAAGTCCTCCGGGAGGGACTTTAAGCCGTGGGTCCCGTGTCATAGCTTTACGGCACGTAAATGAACCTCATATCTCCAAAGGAGGTCACTGAGCCAAATTCAAGGACATTTCCCGCCCAACAGTAGTCTCTAACGCCTCTGGTAGATGGGGAAGCATCTAGATACCGCTGAGCCAGTAGAGGCCGAACTCGCTGGCTGAATCGGGACTGATGGTACGCACCAGTACCGGTAGGATATAGAGACTGGTAGAATATCACAGGGGGACGTACAATAGATCGAACTGGTCGCGGTGTACGGGGAAACCCACCCCCTCCAATAATAATAATAATAATGATTTCTTCACGGATTCCAGCACTAAAGCGAAATACTTTCGATGTTTTTGGATGTTCACTGTTAACGCTAAACCCTCAAGGTATACATTTTAACCCAAATTGTCGTAAATCCGAAATGGCAGAAAAATCGACAGCAGTTGGACTAAAGGCATGGATATTGTTAGACATTTCTTAGAATTACTTGGGTTTTGAACTTTTCCATCGTCCATACACGACATTTCGGAAACTATGTCTGCTTCCGTCCTCAGATGAGTGTGGAAGACTCCTACTCAGTTGGGCCCCTTAGAGCTAACCTCAATCACTATTTGTTCTGCTCTCTGCATGTTATGATGAACATTTTTTGTGAGGATAATTAAGTCCATATACAATGTTGAATGTGAATTGTACGTGTCATTTCAGTCTGAGCTTTATTACAGCAAACGTCATTAAGGTAATTTATATTCCTGTACCCAACATCATTTGTTTTAATGAAGCTTGAAAAATAAACATGACACAATATGAAACATAAAACATTACCAGGAACGACACCCAAACTATAATTATTATCAATCTAATGTACCCATTTTGCCTAAGAGCATAGTCACGTAACTATGAATCATCCTATCCATATATCACAAAATAATTTCCCTGTCCTTGTATCGCCATTCATGATTAAAATTATCCATTACGAATGTTAGGATTAAAAGGCATGAAATTGTACATCAAGATTTCCATAAAATAGCACTACCACAATTGCTTTAAATAAAAATATTATTATATTCACATGGATACCAAGCCGTTGCCTAGAAATGTACACACGGTCTAGCTCAGATATTCTGGCATTTAGGCCACACGCCACAATATCTAATTGCAGACATTTCTGGAACTTCTTTCAATAAACTTAAGTTACAAGAAAATTCATAGTAGATTTAAATTCAGTAAGGTAAATTTGTGTAAGGCTGACAACCTTACCGCCATCTGTGAGTCTAAAACATGTGGGAGCCTCGACGTCTCACAACGCTATGGGCCTCCACGGCTTGTTACAGGGATAACTGTAATATACTTCTTCCCTATAATACGAGTAATTTTTAGGATGTTTCGGTACGTTTGGTAGAAACAAACAGGGAATGTAGAAGCAGGGAATTGACACGCTACACGCGACTCAGCATCTTACGAACGTAAAGGTCCAACAACTCCATCCGGCTAATTGCACATCATTTGCATGAGCTAATAAAATGGTGAATTTAAATTGTGTGTACAGGGCACGTTAATCTCTCAGACATCCTGTGATTAAGCGTAGCCAACGTAGACGGATTTTATAGCTGTTAATGTTGTCGTCAACATAATAGAAATTCCGAAGTTTTCGTTCCGAAATTTACGAGTCCGTACACACATTGAAGCTAGTGAATTCGGTGTTTAAGATACACGGTAAAGCTCTCTCACGCATTTGACGAGATTGCTTTGGGTCTTCTTTCTAATTAATGTATTTGCAGTCATGTGAGTCATTTCGGCCTTCTCGGAAGCATGCTGGACCAGTACTAATGTTTTTATCTGAGAAATAACAATTATATAAGAAAGGGAAAAATAAAAAAAAATGAAAAGCAATTAACTTGTTATGGACACCCGAATTTTGGATAACTCACGTAGAGAGCCAGAGAGAAGTAGGAAGTAGAAGTCTCCGAGTTGAAGAATTTTTATATATGTTTATAATTAAGACCATCTCTAATTTCAAATAATACTTTTATGGTTATATGCTCCAAAAAGAAAATAAACGGAATTATTTTTCTAGTTGTATAAGGTAAAGCAATCCCTGTAACAGTCCATGGAGACCCATAGGGTTGCAAGACGTCGAGACACCCACATCTTCTAGACCAGGCATGTCCAACTTCAGACAGGTTGTGATCGACTTTTAGTGTCAAAACTGCCAGTGATCTACCACCCTCTCCTATCGCCGTACCTCTCTATAACAAAAATATTGCTAAAAATAACACGACACATGATGTTTGTTTTAAAAGCAACGTACATTGAAAGTACAAACTACTTTAATACGTATTTTCCCTTCAGAATCTGAATATAATCATATTATATAGTACAAGTGAATTTAAATGCTTTTAACGTATAATTTCCTTATAGGCCTATAAGATCGACCAAAAATCATCCCGCGATCGATGCGTTAGACATGCCTGTTCTAGACAATCGGCCCACAGATGTTGGTGAGGTTGTCAGCCTTACGCGCCGGTCGTCTTTTACCCCCAGAAGATCCCTCGTACTCATTTCTGCTAGAGACTGAATCGACCCCAGGGCCATAGTGTGGCTGGAAAGATTAGATAAATTGAAAAGAATCCGTTAACCTCATTGGGAATCGAACCCACGTCCTACCGTCTTGTAGCATAGTGCCTCAACCAACTTCGCTACCGCGTGTTCTACCTCGTTACTTATCAGTTTAATAATATTGGTGGCTGGTTTCATTATCTATATGACTGTTGGAAGTTTCAGGTTGCCATGTTGACATCTTGTGTTAGTGCAATCTCGACAAATGGCCACTGGCCACTGGCCACCGACAGTTCATTGCCAACATTCTGTTAGGTACTTCTCATTTTTCCGAGGTATATTATGCATGTGTGAAATTAAATCCAGGATTGCCCTGGCAAAAGCTGCATTTAGCAAGAAGAAGAATCTTTTAACCAGCAAATTGGGCTTAAATTTGAGGAAGAAACTAGTGAAATGCTACATTTGGAGCATAGCTCTGTATGGGGCTGAAACATGGACACTTAGGACAGTAGATCAGAAACATCTGGAAAGTTTCGAAATGTGGTGTTGGAGAAGGATGGAGAAGATCAGTTGGNTGCGATTCGAGATTAAATACACAATTCATGCTCGCGTAACTGGAGCCGTAATAAAAACAAATTGCCTGAAATCAGTCCCAACGTTGTTTATGTAAAACATGACTTTCAATGGACAGTGCCCAATAAAATGTCCCTATAAGTCTGTTATTTTCACAGATGTTAAAAGACTCACAGGTTTCGAGAAATAGAGCAACTGGCTCAAAATCGGAATATAGTACAGGCAACAGGCAAAGATGCGAGTATTAGAGATATCGCCTCTGTGGTCTAGTGGTCAGAGTTCCTGGCTACAGTTCCAGCGCTCCAGATTTTTTCTGAGAAGTAGTGGGTCTGGAACGGGGTCCACTCAGCCTGGTGAGGATAATTGAGGAGCTATTTCAAGGAAATAGTGACTCCTGTCAAGAGAACCGTGATTAAGAGCCGTGGGGATCAGATGCGCTGACCATGCGACACCATCTATCCGGAAAAGTTGGCACTAACTTCGCCGACAAGCGGAGGTCGCTCGGTCGGTATAGTTCGCTTGCGGACTGAAACCACGGAGTTTGTTTTATTATATAATCTGAAATGAAATCTGGTAGCGACAGCCATGATAGTTAATAGGACATCTCCCAACCGTGCTCAACACTGTTACTTCCTGGCGTAAATGAGACCAGTTTATAAACTTGCTCTTCAAAGATATTTGCTCTTACTTATAATATAATTTCACGAAGTTTACTCATTTCCTTGATGTGGTATTTTCATAGCTTCATATATGAAGGAAGTATTCTTACCGAAACTATTAACTACCTCTGCCTTAGGAACATAACACAATTTGTTAAGTTGAGCTGCCTAAATGAGACATATCCTGATCCTTTAAAGCTTCTATTTATAGGGGGGTTTTTTATTGCTAGTCGTGTGGGACTAAGTCCCTTGTACTGCGGCCACTTCTGGCCTATTGTACCAGCCCCAGGTGATAGGTGAGGGTGATTGTGGAGCAATTGGTGGAATGAAGATTGGCAGGGGAAACAGAAGCACTCGGAGAATACCCGCCCCAGAACGACTTTGGCCACCACAGATCCCACTTGACCAGACCCGGGGTCGAAGCTGGTCCGCCGCGGTGGGAAGCCAGCGACTAACCGCTTGAGCTATGTCTCGGCCCTATTTAGAGGTAACTCTTATTTGAAACCTGTGTTGATATTCTTGGTTATATGTCAAAATGAACTGGTTTCTTTCTGTATACTGTAGCGTGTACAGCCGATACTATGCAACGACTGCGAGATGAGCAGATATACCAGAGCCATTACTAGGTAACAGTAACAAACACATCTCCAAAGTAAAGATCGTCACGGAACAGTAGAGGTGTTATTGGAAACGGTGTTTTCTTAGGTGGTCCGTGCCGAAAGGCTACAAAACTAATGGATATTACTAATCCCGTGGTCAAGCATACGACCGTTTAAGTGACTATACTGTCGTTGTAGCGGAAGTTACTAGAAATAGGGCGTAATCTGCTGGACTGACGAGGCCCTGCAAATATTTTATGTACATTTATTAACATGTTTAACATGTAAAATGTAAATATTCTTTACATTATTATAAATATCTCACTACTGCAGACAATGACAGACCCATCCTCTCGTCAGAAAGGGCGCCCCACAAAAACAAGACCGTAACTGTCAAACAGTAATAAATATCGGGTCGACATCAAGACTGAATGATTGACTGACTGACTGACCGACCGTCAGTCGCAATGTGGCTTTGACTTTTGACTAATCCCGTGTGAAGGCGGGGTCGAATACCTCCACCGTGACCCTGCCAGTCGTAGGAGGTGACAAAAAGAGAAGTCTCAAATCTGAGACAGTAAAATATGGTCACGAGCCCCACGGGGATCGGACCCGAGAATGACTGCGCTGGCGAGGGCCAGCATAAATTGTGAACGATAGACCCGCCCTCTCGTCAGAAAGAGCGCCTCACATCAACAAACCCGCAACTGTCTGACAGTAATAAAAATGTAGTCATAAGCACCAGATGGCTGTTTTATTCCAAGACAGGCTGGCTGACTAACCGTTGGTAGTAATATAAGGTTGGAAGGGAGTCGCTGTTCAGAGAGGACTTCGAGTCCGAAATCAGAGGAATATTCCTTGTTAGAAGCCGTTACCAGGCAACTACTAATAAAGACTCTTCCGGCTGGAAAAGACTTCTAGTGTGCTCTAGAGTGTGGAAATTAGCGATGGAGCTACAGTTAGGTGGAATTACTAGTTATGGGTTAAAGTGGTCAAAAAATTGAATATTCAATCCAAAACCTTCATAGAAAATACCGAATTAGGTAAATACGCTCTCAGCTCTGATTTGAGAGGTCTTTAGATACAAAGCCCAGATCGAAATCTTTCGTTGTCTTCAAGTCTGTCTGGGGACTACCAATGTTGATAGTAGGTCCATGGGCAAAGTAGTCGAAGTTACGACAAAGATTCAAAACTTTTACGTCCTGTGTACAAATCAGACTGCAATATTATTTCTAAGTTTTCCTTTTAGTTCTACCTTTTTGTCTGACTACATTTTCATTCTAGTTAAATATTTTCACGCGTATGTATGACTATAGACGGGGTTTTGATTGGTGACTCGAATTATTGACCACTTAAATGTCGTTAACTACAAATAATATAATACTATCGCTGACATCCACACTCTATAAACCACTACATGCTAAGTATTCTCCAGCCTGCATTGTCTTCATTAGATGTTTTCTGGTAACGGCTTCTAACAGTGGAGATTCTTCAGCTTCACGTGCTCAAATCATCTCTTCACAGACTCCCGTATAGAACTGACTGAGCTCTAACTTTCCGTTGCTTATAACATTTCGGCACGGACAAAATAGAAAACACATCTCTTTTGATTCGTTCCTTGTCTGTTGGTTCGAGTACGTGTTTACCAAGTCGTCGCCCATGTCGCGGTCGTTACATAGCGACGGTTCTATACGCTATAATATGAGAGATATATCAGTTCTGTGGAATCAGACAAAAGCCATACAAACCTTGTATCGTTTCTTTGTTGCAGAAATTGAAGTGAATGCGGGGTCTCTTTACGACACTCAGGGCCCCGTTTTTGTGGGTGAGCCTCCTCCTAAAGTAGAGTTCACTAACTCCAGTGGTGGGCGTGTGGATTGCTCAGCCCGTGGCAATCCGGAACCCACGGTCGAGTGGCTCGGACCTGACAACTTGGCCGTAACTTCCATCCCTGGAATCAGACTAGTGCTCAATAACGGCTCAATCTACTTCCCACCTTTCGACGCCGAGGTGTTCCGCCAGGACGTCCATTGGGCCGTGTACAGGTGCGTCGTAGCCAACAGCGTCGGCACCATCATCAGCAGAGAGGTCACTGTCAGGGCAGGTAAGACCCACAGATGTAATGACGTTCGACAAATTTGGCAATATCTAGTAAAATATTGGGGAATATAAATGTTGGTTATACGTTCGTATTCTCACACACTTGACATAAATACCTTCAAAATAATAATTTTGCTATATATTTTGAGAAATATGGTCTCTCTAGCATCAAACGAAAAATAGAAACTGTAAATCTTCAAGAAATGCATCCTGTTGTGTTTTAAAATTACTTTTAAAAGTGTTCCTTTCGTTGCGCTGACCACGCGACACCCTCTATCCGCTAAAGTTGGCTCTAACTTCGTCGACAAGCGGCAGTCGCTCGGTCGGTATATTTCACTTGCGGAATAAAACCACGGAGTGTCAACACAAGAACCATCAAAACTCGCACACATTTCACTGTGAAATAATAAGTTTATTGGTCTTCTAGTATTATCTCGCGCTACAAGTTTCATTTCCTAAAACCAACATCGGACGGTACATTTAAAGAATTTGTTAAAGTATTGAATTGCGCTCTCTCTATATATATATGGTCTCATATAATATAAATGCTTACTACTATACGTGACACCCTCTATCCGCAAAATTTGGCACTAACTTAGCCGACAAGCGGCGGTCGCTCGGTCGGTATAGTTCGCTTGCGGACTACAGGCCACGGAGTATTACTATATGTATCTGGTATCCTATTTAGTTAACATATTCAGTCATGTATCTGAGATTAGTTTAAGTAAAGTTTTCTTTTTTGTATTCGACTATAAAGAATGTAAGATTTGAGGTTTTCATGGCGGTGCCTATGAAGAATGACGTCATCTGGGTTGCAGACATTAACATGAGTGCACATGTGGATACACCTCGTCGACTTCAATATTCGTTCACTGTAACGGTATGTCAAATCATTTACGTACTGCCGTGTCCCCATTGAAATTATCGGTTATCAAATGCTTTAATTAACTTGTTATGATCGGAGAATCTGATTATCGTGGGAGGTTCTTCCAATGTTGGATATCATCAGTGTTATCACCCAGAACTGCACAGAAGGGAAACAGAACTGTACGAGTGGAAATTAAGTTCATTTTCTGTAACCGATTTATTTCAGTGTTATATTGTCACGTGCCTGAGTGATTATTGGTAATCAATTATATTGAACACTTACAGAACGTGACTAAATTCTACTCAGTCTTCACTAGCCGTTGCTTACTAGCGGCTTCCAACGGCAGACGTTCCAGAACTATCCCCTGCCTCAGTTACCAGCTTCTCATTTCTCACAGCTGCAACTCTCAACTGACTCAACCTACCACTCAAAGTCACAGTTAATTTACGACTGGCGGTTTGCCGTCAATCAGTTCTTCTCGGCGTCGAGCCCCTTGAGGATCACGACCACAGATTTGTGTTTGCAACTCAACCCTTACGGTAATGAACCTTATGTATAACATCCTCTCTGACGAGAAGATGGTTTTGTTTCGTGAATATGGTTGGCTTTTCTTCTAGTGTACAGATCGAACATATGGCATGTTATTGAAAATTCTTCAAAAGTCAAAGTCAAAGTTATGCTACGACCGACGTTCAGTCGGTCAGTCTGTTTTGGAATAAAGGGCCCGACTGGGGTTTAAAACTAAATCGTTATTGCTGTCAGACACTTGCGGGCTTGTTAATGTGGCACGCTCTCTCTGACGAGAGGACGTGTCTGTCGTTTTCCAGAGAATTCTTCAAAGTCAAAGTCACATTGCGACTGACGGTGAGTCAATCAGTAAATCTTGGTGTCGAGCCCCATCTAGGGCTCATAACCAGATATTAATTATTACTGTTTAATAGTTACGGTCTTCTTTTTGTGCGGCGGCCTCTCTAATGAGAGGACGTATCTCACTTTTGATATGCTGCGCGGTCGTTCTCGGGTCCGAGTCCCTTGGGACTCGCGACAATATTTTACTCTCTCGAACTACTAGTCCTCGTTATATATCCCCGGCACGGACTCCACAGAAAACGTTTTTAATTATTGCGTGTACTTTCGCTTACGTGGAAGCAACATTTCCACAGAGCCGTTCTCTATGAACGGCTGTTATACTGTCGCCTGTTTATACAGCCGTTGCGTGACACTGATTCTGCATATCATAATATTATACCAGGATTACTCAGAATCAAATCAATTTGTAAAATTGGGTGTAACGCCATGTAAGTCAACCGACGTTAAGGAGGAACATAGGCTTCATATTCAGATTCGAGTAGTGAATCAAGCAAGAAACCAGCAAGAAGCACGTGTGAAGCTCTGGTTCATGATGGAAGCGAAATATACCTCCGAAACTTTAGTTGAATCGCAACGGTCTACACGGAGTTATATCCCAGAGGATACATCTTTCCATTATCACCGCTGTGATAACCTCAAATCCTAGAATTGTTGAAATTCGGAAGGAACAAAACCTCAGGCCTTATTATGAGAGCCATCATGTTCACCTCGGGGTATGGGTAATTTCCTGGTTCTGTAGCTCCCAGTCTCTTTCTTGGTAGGCCAGTATCTCTGTTGGTGTAGACTATAGCGGAAGGCTGTCTGTGTTGCCCCAGCGTCATAGCTCCTTTGCACTTGTTTTACCCGCTGAACTCCTCATTACGTCAGTTTATCTTACGTGGCATATATTTCCATATCTCCTCATTTTTCTTCTTTTCTAACCGCAGTTTATGCCGGTCACGGTAGCCGAGCGGTCTAAGGCATGTACTGTCTTCGCTCGCTTGGAAACCGGGATCGTGGGTTCGAATCTGTTTCCTGTGAGGTACGAACTGAATTCTTATATATTATTCTTATACACTGCCGGTCACGGTAGCCGAGCGGTCTAAGGCATGTACTGTCTTCACTCGCTCGGAAGCCGGGATCGTGGGTTCGGATCTGTTTCCTGTGAGGTACGAACTGAATTCTTATATATTATTCTTATACACTGCCGGTCACGGTAGCCGAGCGGTCTAAGGCATGTACTGTCTTCGCTCGCTTGGAAACCGGGATCGTGGGTTCGAGTCCCACTCAGGGCATGGATGTTTGTGTGCGCTTTTCTGTGTTTGTCTACAAGTAGAGGCCTTGCGACGAGCTGATCACTCGCCCAAGGAGTCCTACCGTATGTGTAAGATCTAGAAAAACCGAAGTTAACGGAGTTCATGGAGGTAGGCCTAGGCCCACTGGGGCTGTAGTGCCAAGGGAAAAAACCCTGCAGTTTATAGCTTATATAGTGTTACAGAAACAAAAAATACTGACATATATGAGATATTCGACATCAAAAGTACATCATATAAAATATTTATATAGTTTATACATAATATGTATTGTGTATATAGCATATACTCGTATATGCTATGTACAGTTTAGGAGCTGGGATAGTGAAGTCGGTATAGCAACTGGTTACGGGCTGGACGACCAAGAGGTCAGAGTTCGAGTCCCGGTGGAGTCAAGGATTTTCTCTTCTCCACGTCGTTCGGACCGGCTCTGGGGTCCACCCAACCTCATATTCAGTGGGTACCGAGGGATCTTTCCCCTGAGTAAAGCGGCCGAGGCGTGAAGCTGACCACTCACCTCCAGCTAGTGCTTAGATGAATATGTGGATATATACATCCATTCCCCCATACGCCTTCATGGCGTAGTGCTTAATGAGTTAGTACAGGGAGAACTTTACCTTTTTACTATATACAATTTACATATCTAAATCAACGAAAAATATTACGAAGTTTTACAGTTTAATATGCCTCTCTCAGATGTCGAGTTAAATGGATGTATTTGTCAAACAAAGGGAATATTTGAAGTACAGAAATGCACTGCAAAATAAATCTCTGAGGAATTGTAAAGAGACTGGATCTGAGATCCTTTTTGAACTTTCCGTTTGCATCTCTTGGTTTCTTGCTTGACATATTTTTTCGGCCCTGAAGATGGAGGCGATCAGTTCTTTCGAAACGTCTAGCTCTCTCCGAACTACACGGCTTTACATCATACTCATCACGTATCGAGGAGCATATCCTTCGAGCTACCATTCTCATAGCAAGGTCAGAGTGATTGTGGAATAATTCGTGGAATGAAGATTGGCAGGGGAAACCGAAATACTCGGAGAAACCCCGCCCCAGCGCCACTTTGTCCACCACAAATCCCACTTGACCAAACCCGGGACCGAACCCGGGCCTCCGCGGTGGGAAGCTAGCGACTAACTGCTTGAGCTATGGCGCGGCCCTACTTATTTACTTACTTACTTACTTACTAATGGAGCTGAGCCCTTCTTGAGGAGCCGCCAATTCTTCAGCCACTCAAGAATGTCCCAGAATTTTATAGTACCCGAAGGTTCATTACCGTGTTCACAATAGCCCTCTACTGGTCCCTATCCTGAGCCAAATCAATTCAATCCATACCAGTCCATCCTCTCTCTCTCTAAGATCCATTTTAATATTGTCCACCCACCTACGCCTTTGCTTTCCCAGTGGTCTCTTTCCTTCTGGCTTTCCCACCAATATCCTATATCCATTCCTCGTCTCCCCCATTCGTGCTACATACCCCGCCCACCTCATTCTCCTTGACTTGATCATTCTGATTATGCTTGGAGGATAACAGCTGTTATACACAAACTATATTATCCATGATTGAGACTTCCCGCGGGCCGCTGGTTATGTTCCACCGACGTGTACTCCCTGTATCCTACATAGACGGCTCTTGGAAATCCCGTTATGCCCCCCCTTCTCTGTCACCCATAATCGCATTGCTGAACCTTGGGTTTTCGCGTCCTTGTTGTTTCACAATCTGCTTATAAGTGGTTTTTATTTTCGGGAACGCTTTTGCCCCTCGTAGCTTATATAAAGATTTCTGAATGCAATTTTCTGCTTCTTGACTTTATATTCCTAAAACAGTTAAAGACGTAATTCTTTCTTTCTCCACGATAAAATTTGTTGTAAAGTTTTAAGTGTCGCTCTTTGAAAGAAAAGTGTGCTAAGGATTTTGGGCGACATTCGGTAAACACCAGTGGCTGAAGTAATTAATATTTGCCTTGCGGAAAATTTTATTTACTCGTGTTTCATGTAGCCGGTCGCGCTAGAAGAGCCGTCTAGGCCTCGCCATAGCTCAAGCTGATAGTCGCTGACTTCCCACCGCGGCGGCCTGGGTTCGATCCCGGGTCTGGTCAAGTGGGATTTGTGGTGGACAAAGTCTCGCTGCGACAGGTTTTCTCCGAGTACTTCGGCTTCCTCTGCCGATCTTCATTCCACCAATTGCTCCACAATCACCCTCACCTATCAACTTGGGCTGGTACAATAGGCCAGAAGTGGCCGCAGTACAAGGAACTTAGTCCCACCCTACTAGCAATAAAAAAGGGGAGCGGTCTAAGGCTCGTTCGCTCTCTCGGAAGCCGGGATCGTGGGTTCGAATCCCACTCAAGGCATGGATTTTTGGTGTACGTGTTTATTCTGTTTGTTGTCCTGTGTTTGGGTAGAGGCCTTGCGATGAGCTGATCACTCGTCCAAGGAGTTATACCCTCTGTAAAATGATCAAATAGAAAAAAAATCTTCGGCGCTTTAAGACATAAGAAGAACGGATTAAGTAAATGTTTCATGTAATATATGTCAGTATACATCTGCAAGGAATTTTAAATTTATAATTGAATTTTATTTTATTACCGGTTTATTTGATCAAGCACTTGAACAGGAAAATCACCGACGCCACTGCCACCAATAATTAAAGAAAGATTTACAATTAATAATTACAAGAGAACTGAACAGGGGAAGCAGATTCAAAGTCATCACAATGCAAATAACATTAAACTCCGGGTATTCATAAGGGACAATTAACCACGGGTGTTATTATACTGTCACATAGTATGTGTGACTATGGACGGGATTTTGGATAATTGCATTTATTGGCCAGATATACACACGACTCTTAAGTACAAGTAATTATAGGCCCACCGTTAATATCCATAATTCACCAATGAACACAATCGGTAAGCCTTTTCCAGTCTGCTGTCTCTTCACCAGCCGTTCCCTAGCAACAGTTTCTAACATCGGAGATTCTTCAGATTCACGTACTGAAATCTTCTCTTCACAGACTCACGTACAGAACTGACTAAGCTCTAACCTTGTCCCTTGCTTATAACATCTCGGCACTGACCACGTAGCAAACACATCTCTTCTATTATAATGTCTGGATTTGTTGCTGTAGAGATGTATATACCGCACCGCTGCGTAGCAACGGCCGCGGCGCGGTCACAGAAAACACCGTTGATCTGTTCCTATACCATTGTTGCATTCATGTCTGCTGCTGCGGGAACGTGTTTACCAAGCCATTTCCCATCCATCTTGCGGTCGTTGCACAGCAACGGCCCCACAAGCTAAAATATGTTCCACTCGCGTTTCCTTGAAAAAGCTATACATTTTCGCACAGTTGAAATATAAGCTTTTCGTGTTGTTTTCAGAATAAAAAGCGATTATTTCAGTAAACATCTTTAATAAGTTTGTCTTTAAATGGAGATGTAATATGTTTTCTGTGAGGTACGAACTTATAGTTCAAATTTATTTTTACTTTTTTTGAGGCTTCAGCAGGTTAAAGGAAGGCCTACGATTTGGAAGCCCTTGATAGGTATGGTTAGAGGAGCTGCCTAAACTAAGTATCGTATACAAGTGTTGAATTCATTTTGATGTATACATTGCCCAGGCTAGAACACGTGAGGGGGATAGCTGTCATTTATAATTTACATGTGAGCCACGTTAATAACTTGAGGAAACGCTTTACATTATAGAGGGAAGTACTTTTCTACCTTCTGTAATTGTGTATGCCAAGGTTTTACATTCTGTTAGCCAACAGTCTTCGTGCAACTAAACAAGCATCTCACAGATCCAGGCGCTCAAATTTTAATCGCATTAGCAGAGATTTTGTTGTAAAAAGGAATTCTGTAGAGAATATATTCCGTACGTCGGGTATCGCTCTGCTAGAAGAGCTACTTCTGCAATGTAATTCACGGCTCGGCCCCTACCTTTACTTCTATCCAATAATTTAAAGAAGCTGGTGTCTGTGCTTTTTAAGCTCTCCCACTGGATTTCAGGGAAGGTTAGGAACCATCTGTATAAGGAGAAAAATGATCGTAAAACTGGGCAATGCTTTGAACCAATAAATTCTTTTCGAGACAAAAATTTGAAACTGAAAACAGGCGTACTCCAGGAAATTCGAAACGACTTTCTTATTGGTGGAAAAGGAAATTTTTACGTCTCCATAGGGTATAATTTAGAATTCTTTCTAAAGCGATATATTATTAATGAGACCATGGAGACTCGACTGATGTTATAAAAGGAGCTCAAATGTTAAGGAATTTACGTTCTTTAGGCAAGTAAAGCAGTAATATTTCTTCTTGTAGGTCCTATGAGGACCATATAGACTCGATCTCGGAACTGCGGCAAATATAGTTTGGAGTTAAATGTAAAACATTCATTGTCATAACTCTTTTGAAAAACCTTATAGTATTTTTCTTGTTGGTGTATTTAAAGATCACCTTTAAGTTGTATTAGTTACGTAGCGTCGAAATTTGTGGATTTATGGATGTGGGAGGAAAAGTGAACACTTATTTTAATTTTTGTTCCTTTATCTTGCCTGGAAGGACTGAGAAAAACTACGTGTAAAGAGCTCTCCCCCATTATAAGATAATTTATATTTTACAGGAAGATGGCGACTTAAGCACTGCCTGTATGATGAAAGATGTTGAATAACTGAGAATAAAAATGCATGAAATAACATGTATGATACAGTTTTTTAGTTCACTTGGTACGTCTGCAACTAATTGGCCTATTGCACCAGCTCCGGATGATAGTTGATGAATGTAGAGCAGTTGGTGGAATGAGAATTGGCAGAGGAAACTTTAGCGGTTAGTGGATGTCGCGTGATCCGCAGAACGGATCCCCACGGCCGTTAATCTCGGTTTTCTAGACCGTAGCCGCTATCTCCTTGAAATACTCCTCAGTTATCCTCACGAGGCTGAGTGGACCACGTTCTAGATCCGTTACTTCTCAGAAAATTTGGTAGCGCCGGGAATCGTACGCGGACCTTTGGATCTGTAGCCCGGAACTCTCACCACTAGACCACAGAGGCGATCATTTTCCGTTATAACGAATGCAGATATAAGAGAAATGTTTTCTTTCGGTGTGCACTTAGGGAACAAAGTTACATTACCGTTTCATTTTTATATATTTATTATGCATATTCTTCTTCAAGCGACAAGCAGAGCGTGTTCATCTCTAAACATTTGAATATGCATGTCTTCATGTCGGCAGTGCCAACGACTCTCAACTCCAGACGGCATTGTCTAATGCTGTTATATCTTTCATCTTTATTAAAAGCAAACCAGAGTTGTTTCCTTGCTATGAACTGGCGTAGAGTGGGGTGGGGTGGTGTTTGAAGCACGCCCGTTGACTCTGCCTTAACGTTCTCGTCAGTAAACAAAACCTCTGTTTAGAATATCCTTGTACAATCTATCTTCGGTTCATTAGCTAGAAGACTGTTTTTCTTCTGGCTGATGTATTCGCTCTTACCAGCGATTCTCACGGTATGGCATACGGGTCAATGACCTTCACTATCCCAAACATAAAAATACTTTTGTTCACCTTGTGACTCACTTCCACAGGGTGATCGACGTGCTCGAATATTATCATGGGAAAAGTACGTAATTATTTATAGAAATTGTCCGGCATCTCTGGGCTATTCAGGTTGCATCTTCGCTGATAAATACAAGAAATGGCGCCGCTCCAGTACTGGGATCTTTCTTGTAAATTCCGAGAGCTCATGCGCATGTTTCTGTAAGTGCAGAAACATTTCATTGGGCATATCTCGCGTCCATGAAGTTACAGTGAATTTTTAGAAAGGATTCATAATTTTTAAGTTGATTTTTATTGGAAAATTTTGGAGAGCCTAATCAGTCAAAGCTTATGAACAAGAGAACATAAATACATTGAATTATTATTATTATTATTATTATTATTAGTAGTAGTAGTAGTAGTAGTAGTAGTAGTAGTAGTAGTAGTAGTAGTAGTAAAAGTAAAAGTAAAAGTATCCCAGTAACAGGGAGTGGAAGCCCATAGGGTTGTGAGAAGTTGAGGCTCCCACATCTTCTAGACAATCGGCTCACAGATGGCGGTGAGGTTGTCAGCCTTACGCGCCGGCCGCCCCTTTATCCACAGGAATATTCCTGGTACTCGTTTCTGTTAGAGACTGAGTCGACCCGAGGGCCATATTGCGGCTGGAAGGATTAGGTAAATTGAAAAAATCCACCTCGTCGGGATTCGATCCCGCGACCTTCCGGCTTGTAGCATAGTGCCTCAACCAACTACACTACCGCGTGCCCCCAGCAGCAGCAGCAGCAGCAGTAGTAGTAGTAGTAGTAGTAGTAGTAGTAGTAGTAGTAGTAGTAGTAGTAGTAGTAGTAAAAGTAAAAGTAAAAGTATCCCTGTAACAGGGAGTGGAAGCCCATAGGGTTGTGAGAAGTTGAGGCTCCCACATCTTCTAGACAATCGGCTCACAGATGGCGGTGAGGTTGTCAGCCTTACGCGCCGGCCGCCCCTTTATCCACAGGAATATTCCTGGTACTCGTTTCTGTTAGAGACTGAGTCGACCCGAGGGCCATATTGCGGCTGGAAGGATTAGGTAAATTGAAAAAATCCACCTCGTCGGGATTCGATCCCGCGACCTTCCGGCTTGTAGCATAGTGCCTCAACCAACTACACTACCGCGTGCCCCCAGCAGCAGCAGCAGCAGCAGTAGTAGTAGTAGTAGTAGTAGTAGTAGTAGTAGTAGT
>NW_019725012.1:718603-763189 GCF_002891405.2 Cryptotermes secundus | reverse complement strand
GGTATGGGTAGCGGTAGCGGTAGCGGTAGCGGTAGCAGTAGCAGTAGCAGTAGCAGTAGCAGTAGCAGCAGCAGCAGCAGCAAACTTTTACAACGAAAAATCATCACAATGGATGTTCTCTTCAGCAGCAGAAAGCACACTCTGGCCATACACTCCTCTTATTTGCTTTTACCTCCAGACCTTCGCTTGGACCCACTCAGCCTCCTCTCCACAGGTATCCGGGAGTCTTCCAACGGAGGGTAAAGTGGTTAGACTTGAAGCCACCCATTCATCTCTATCTAGTGCCGAGTTTAAGAATATGTGGAGCTTTATCTCCACTCCTCGCATGTTTTTAACAGGGTGCTTAATTAAGCTCAGGGAAAATCCACATTTTTGAGTCAGAAAAAATATTTCGTAACTTATTTAGAAGTACTTTCAGATAGTAGTATTGTTTATTAATTAGAATGATCAAGTCAAGGAGGATGAGGTGGGCATGGCATGTAGCACGAATGGGGGCGACGATGAATGCATATAGGATATTGGTGGGAAAGCCAGAAGGAAAGAGACCAATGGGAAGACCAAGGCGTAGGTGGGTGGACAATATTAAAATGGATCTTAGAGAGATAGGATGGGATGGATTGGATTGATCTGACTCAGGATAGGGATCAGTGGAGGGCTCTTGTGGACACGGTAATGAACCTCCGGGTTCCATTTAATGCTGGGAAATTCTTGAGTAGCTGCAGAATTGGCTGTTCCTCAAGAAGGGCTCAGCTCCATAAGTGAGTAAGTAAGTAAGTAGTATTGTTTACTTCTTTCGGAAAATACATATATGGAAAGATAATTTTCCTACCAACACAGCTTAAATAAATTAATGGAATTAAATAAGTCATTATAGAAGCCTGTGTTTTATTAAGAAATGTTCCCCCAATCTTCTTCGTTGGCATTTTATTTCCTAAACTCCGAAATGGACGCCATATTCCCACATCCTGCGAGTTAACAGTAAAAGTGCTCAGGATCCAGCTTAGAGATTTAAAAGCGTTAGTATTCAGGAGACATATTCTCCTCGGCTTATGTCTCTGAGAAGAGTAACCCAGAATGAGACATCAGACTTCTCCCCCACCCTTTTTTTTCAACTACATAAATAATTCAGCAACTTCTGCCTTTTTACACACTCAGCTCTTGAAGTGTTCACTATCCACAAAAACACGTCAACTTGTGGAACAGGTTATATGAGTACCCAAACCCGAGAAATGGCAACTTCTATGAGCCGAGTAATAACACAGTTGCACTTGTTAGCACATAAAACCTTACATGACGTCAAGACCTGCTTGCCATTGTGGGTTTTCTTGTAGACGGTACGTCTTGCTTCACAAGGATTTCTTTTTCCTTGTCATTTCATAAATAATTCTCAGAATCGTAGGTTCCATGTCACACAGCTATACTGATTGTGTGACTGCTTACTGTGACTACACACCACATGAATTTGCATGCTTCCAAGAGACCCATTCTTAAGGCAATTGGTTCTTCCACAAGTTCTCTGTTTCTCAAACCTTTCATTTTCATTCTGTATAATGATTAGCTTGGGTTACGCGGTAGCGTAACTTGGTTGAGGCACTATGATAAAAGCCGGAAGGTCGCGAGTTCGATTCCCGATGACGTGAACTTTTTTTTCAGTTTATCTAATTATTCCAACCGCACTATGGCCCTGAGGTCAACAGAGCCTCTAACAAGCAGCAGGAATCTTCCTGGGGTTAAAGAGTGGCCGGCGCGTAAGGCTGACAACTTTACCGCCATATGTGAGCCAATTGTCTAAAAGATGTGGGAGCCTCAACCTCTTACAATCCTATGGGCCCCCACAGCCTGTTACAGAGATAACTTTACCTTTATTATCCCTAGCTTTCATCTTTCTGTCTAATCATCTTTATAGATAAGGATCAGAATGTTGGATCATCATCATCACTAACACGACAGCCCTTTGTGAGCCCTGGCCTTCGTCAGGACTGCTCGCCATTCTTCTCTATTCGATGCTACATTCCTCCAGTTCTTTACGCCCAAAATTCTTATGTCCTGCCACACACACCTTCTTCCCATCTTAATCTTGGTCTTCCCAATCTCCCATTTCCTTCTGGTCAGAATGTTGGATATTTAATAAAATTTTTGCAAACTGAATTGAAGACATTTGGTTGGCTTATTGACTGGCTGATTGGTTGGCAGGCACGTTCATATTTAGCTAAACATGTATATTTTAAACAGAAACATCCTCCATCACACTGTCTGCTCTCACAAATCTGCAAACGAATTGTACATAACGCACCCCCTACCGGCTGAACATCGCCTGTGTCACGTGACTTTTTCCTGTCGGTGTCAGCAACAAAAACAGACAGCGTTGAATTTAGCCACATCGAAAATCAGATTTGAAATAAAGCAGCAACAACAATTTTTACAGAAGAAAATTCCTATTAATTTGTCCACAGTTCTAATGTCAGTCAGCCTGTTAACTTATAGTACACGCAATTTGAGTATTTGGAAAATATTTCTCGGGTTAGTAAGCGCAGGAAAGTGATTGAAAGAATAAAAATACAGTGATTAAATGATAATAAGACAGATTCTGTTCATATGCCAAATCTACTTAATGTTTTCAAAGGTCAGTGCTCTCCTACATTATCCGCTCATGTCTGTTCGTGAAATCTGTCCCTGTGACGTGATACTTTCCATGCCTCATAAAGTCGTACAATAAAATAAAAAAGGATCTGAAATAGGAAAAAAAATTAAACATCCTCTATGTTACTATTCTTATTCTACTTTCGTTTAAATGGCAAAAAATATAGAACACAATACACGAATATGACCATTGTAATATTAATGTGATTCTAAATTATTGTCGGTATTTCTATGACCTATAATTTTCAAATCGGAAATAAAAAAACAAAACTGCTGACAGAATATAAAAGCGAAACTCATAAAGTTTCACTTGGCATCGGTCTACACGCCGCATTGATGTTTGGATGAAAATATGACGCCATACCTCAAAATGGTGACTGTTCAAGAGAAAGCAAAGTGCATACTTTGGTTTTTCGAAACAGAGTCAGTTATCAAACGGCAACGTCGTTACAAAACTCAATATGGAAGAGATCCACCTTCAGATAATGCAATCCGACGTTATTTAAAGAAATTTCAGGAGACTGGTAGTGTTCTGCACAGAAATGGAGCGGGAAGACCGAGCACTTCGCAGGAAGATATTCCTGGAATCCGGGAAACGTTTTCTTTAAGACGAGCTTGTTTACAGTTAGGTATATCACAGACGACTGTCTGGAAGGTTATTGGTTCCACACGTGATGATACTATTTTATTATGCTTTTATATTCGTAAACAATTTGTTATTGTTACTTCTCTTTTGAAAATTATATGCTACGGAAAGTCCGACAATAATTTAGAAACATCCTGTATAATTGAAGGCTTGCGAAATACACTGAAGGGCTGTCGCCAGTAAAATCATGGCTGCCACGGAAAATGAATCGACCGATCGTCATGGTGGGATGTGACACACAAGGCTGGATATTTTTGTGTGAGTAATTGTAACCCTCTGAACACTACTGCCCTCTAGAGGCCTGTAGAGTGGATGAAACAATCGGCATTTCCAGTTTCAGATTGGTTTTATTCGGTAGTGTGCTCCCCAAGTCCAATATCACAGTCCTTTGATGAGTTCGGCTGAAGTATGCGTGGTTAAACATTAATCAGTGCTTCTCAAATGACAAAACCAGGCATGAAGGTTGTGCGGACATGGGTCTCGTGTAGAGGCGTTACATCGTTGAACGCCTCTTTATCAATCAATGATGAACTCTAGAATTATTACTGTACTCAGAGTTTGATGGGGCACACAGTAGCATAGTTGGTTGAGACACACTGCTACAAGCTGGAAGGTCGCGAGTTCGAACCCCGATGAGGTTCTTGGATGTTTCCAATTTATCTAATATTTCCAGCCACACTATGGCTCTGGAGTCGACACAACCTCTAACAGACGAAGGTGACAGAGTGAGTGATACATCAATGCAACATGATGCTCAAATATGATATTATGATAAAAGACTTACACTGACGAAGCCCGATATAATATTATATAGGATTGAATGCATATCAAATTATATTAAATCATTAAAAGTACTCATAAATAAAACAAAATTAAATTGTAATATTACTTCGTTCTTGATGAGCGTTATACTGAAACGCAACTCTGAACTGAACTAAAAATTCCCACTCAATATATCTCCTTATTTAACCTTGAGTCGGACCTATAGAAAACACGGCACTCTCCGTATTGTTGTAGGCTTTACCTAGTCCCGGCTGCTTACTCGGCCGATGCATTGAATGGTTCCTAGCTTGTAATTCGCTAGCACTCGATCCAATGTGGGTGGTTCCCACAATTACATATTGTTACGTAACATCATCATCATCAGTAATCTGTCAGACGACAGGTNTCCACAGTCTCTTTCAAAACAATTCCTCCACTTAATGCGATCTAGAGCTTTCTCCTTCAAATGACAGTATCCTCTTCTGTCCCCAAGGTCATCCAGCATCTTCTTACGTCTTCTTCCTCGTCTTCTTGTCACTTCTATCCTCCCCTCTATCTTTCCTTCGATAACTTCTTTTAGAAGGCAGTTTCTGCGTAAAACATGACCAATCCAATTAGCCTTCCGTTTTCTTATTTCGTGTAGGATATTCCTCTGCTCACTGACTCTAAATAACACTTCTTCATTTCTCACATAATCGGTCCAACTGATCTTCTCCATCCTTCTCCAACTGTTACGTAACAACGACTGTTTAATCGCCGTTGCTAAGCAGTGACACTTGAGTTGTCACTGTAACGTTTGTCTCAACGTGAACAGTTGCCATATTTGAATAGGTGAGAGATTTCCTGATTCCAAAAGTTCGCAGACTCTATATCATCGCGTGGTTCCGCTTTTGCAGTCTCCTCAAATCACCGGGACTCAAGGGAATGCTATTGATTCTACGATTCACTTATTAAATAGATACTTCCCCACACTCGAAGGAGACACTTGTTGAGCCTCCTGCTTGAAGTGTTTCTCTGTGTTTCTGGGAAACTCTGACGCAACAAATCAGGCACCATAAAGGCTCAACTAATGTAGAGAAGCTTAAGGAAAGCCAGAGGGAGAGATAAGTAGATTAAAAACTTTTTTTACGCAAAATCGGCTATAATTTCGGAAGATTTTGTGTGTTGAGATGCATGTCTGGCTTTTCCCCTGCGTTCAGGTTTCATTCGTATTCCTCTAGTAAATATCACCTACAATTATAAGTATTTGTCTTCTCTCTTCTCACATTTCTTCATTTTATTTCTTTATTTAATTAAGCCCGTGGAGACCTATTATTCTTGACAAGTTAATTTATATTTAGCACTTAAAAGTCACGGGAATATTTATTTTGAAGAGTGCTGTACTTTATTTTGTTGTGGGCTAGTTCTGTCGCGATAGCGCAGTCGGTATAGTGACTGGCAACGGTCTGAACGAATGATGGATCGGTGTTCGATTCCCGGTATGATCAAGAATTTTCTCCAAGTCATACAGACCGGCTCTGAACGGCGTGAAAATGACCACTCACCTCAAACTAATGCCGAGGTCAAGAAAATGTGGATCTATACATCCGCTCCCCCGTACGTCTTCATGGTGTAGTGGTTAATTAGTTAAGCGCAGGGAAAATTTTACATTTATATATTTTAATAATTCTGCTAGAAACTTATGAGCAAATAATTTAAAATTATGTTTACGTTATTGAAGAAGTAGGAACTTTCATTGCGTTTGTAATGAAATTAATACCGCCTCTCTGGTCTATTGGTCAGAATTCTTGGCTACAGATCTAGAGGTCCCGGGTTCGATTCCCAGTCCTACCAGATTTTCTGAGAAGTAGTGGACCTGGAACGGGGTCCACTCAGCCTCGTGAGGATAATAGAGGAGCTATTTCAAGGAAATGGGGACTCCGGTCTAGAAAACCGAGATTACCTGCCGTGGGGATCCGTTGCGCTGACCATGCGACACCCTCTATCGACTAAAGTTGGCACTAACTTCGCCATCAAGCGGAGGTCGCTCGGTCGGTATAGTCAGCTTACGGACTAAAACCACGGATTTTGTTTTTCTTCTTTCTAATCAAATTACAATGTTATTCTTGCTCTTCAAATTACTCCCCGTGATATGATACTATGTTAATTTCGTGTCATTAAGATTTGAATTAAGAAATGTTGTTTCTTGTTTAACAAATTTTAACGAACGAATAAAATTTATGAACACACTCGTAAAACGAAAGTATTTAATATGTAATCATCTCATGCTGGCACGATTAAAATATGTGTAATGTACAGCCTCAGAGTTATAAAATTTATCTGTGAGGATTCATTAGGAAATATTAGATGTAATATTAAAATGGAAGGTTTATTTACGAAAAGAAAAAAAAGGGTTACCATTTTACGATCGCAGCTCTACAAAATGCAGTTTTATGGCATCTTACAAGGCTGCTGGATCATATTCCGTTCCATATATATATATATATATATTTAGAAGATATTGAATTCTCGCTCATGTCCATAGTCTCTAAGACTACCTCCTGCAACCTCCGTCCTATGGGTTCACTTCTGTTGACACTCTACAATAATGACAGTAGAGTATAGATTAGGTATTCATTTTTCATATTGTTGAAAACCAGCGCTGAATGCTGCTGTATAGCACCGAGAGGCGAATAAGAGGAAATAAGCCATGTGCAAAATTATGAAGTTATATTCTTTTACTCCAAAGGAGGTCACTGAGCCAAATTTACGGACGTTTGCCGCCCAACAGCAGTCACTAATACCTCCGGTAGATGGGGGAAGCATTATAGATACTTCTCAGCCAGTAGAGAGCCGGTCTCGCTGGCTGGGCGGGACTGATGGTAAGCACCAATACCGGTAGGATATAGAGACTGGTAGAAATCATAGAGGGAAGCACAATGGACCACTACAAGTCTAAGTGCATGGGGAAACCCACCCTCTCCAATAACTAACTAACTAACTATATTTTTTAGCCTAATTTCCTAAAGTATACTTATGAGATCTCCATCCTGCCTATGTAACCCCCTCCCTATCAACTTTAGTGTGCCTGAATCGATTTGTATGAAACTTGGTTTGAATATCATGACACCTGACCTTATCTCAACGGCGTATTTCATAAATGCGTCTGTGTATCTGTATGATTATTACTCCTACCGTTGCTTAGCAAAGGCTCGGTAAAGAGTACCTCTTCTTTCATTGCTCTGTTAAAATATTCACGCGGCAACGAATACGTGTAAAAACAGAAGAATTGTTGGACGAATCATTTTTCTATGCGGTCCGTGTCTTATTGGAAGAGAGTCTGTGAGTCTGTGTATACCCCTCTCATTACTAGACAAACCTCGGTAAAGACGTTCCCGCACCAACGAAGAATTGTTGGAGGCGTCGTTTTCTGTGCGGTTCGTGTTGTAGCAAAGGAAAGTAGGCAGTTCTTGCCAGAACTTCTGGGCTCTATTCGCGGGTAAGCACTGGTATGATTTCATCAGAAAATTTAAGGAGAGGAATTTATAACTTCATAGATAAGAGTCTTTATTTAGAAGCTAATAGTCGCTCAGTTTGTCAAAATATTTTTCTTATTATATAGAACTAAATATTTAATTACCTACTTCTCAGGAATCGACTATTGGCCATATCATGATGCTAATGAATCTAGTTCAAAACTTATTACTTTAAGTTTCGTTTTTAATAGGATCGTTCGGCCTAAGCCCGAATACCCAAAGGTCAGCCTTACGCTCCGGCCGCCCTTTAACCCCAAGAATATTTCTGGTACTCATTTCTGTTAGAGGTTGAGTCGACCCTAGGGCCATAGTGCGACTGGAAGGATTAGGTAAATTGAAAAAATCCACCTCATCGGATTCGATCCTGGTGACTTTCGGCTTGTAGCACAGTGCCTCAACCAACTACGTAACCGCGCAGCCCCTACGATAGTCGATGGTCGATTTTTCTTGTGGGTTCTCATAATCATGGTTTTAAATAAATGCATAATTTGATTCTGTCTTAATCTGGTGTAGCAAATTCACATATTTCAGTAAGATAAGTTTTATTATTGCTCTACAGTCAACCCCAGGGTTCAAAATTGATATTCTCCACGACGTTTTGCGTCCAACATTATTATATACGAATAGACAGTATATATTTCCTATTTCCCCCAACGTAAATTTCATGAAGGTTATATCCCTCTTTATTTATTCACCTTATCTGTACTAAGTGAAGTGCATTTGTTGTCAAGCTCCTCGTTATGCACGCTTCTTTATCCCCTCCTTATTTTATACCAGACCCTCTCCATAGTTCTCTGTTCTCCGACCAAATTCTATACAGTATCCTGAGGCACCATAACAAAAAACATGCCACGCTGCGTTAAACTCTGAGGGGTTGTAACGTTATAAAGGAAAATAAGAAGAGAATTGAGAAGGAAACTACCCTGGTCTGTTTAAAAATATATTTTCCGTATATAGCATGAATATAAATTTATAATTACAGAATGATTTGACTGCACCGTCCGGTGTAACTCAAATGTATATTTATACGTGGTGCAGTCATTAATTTCGTGGACTGTGGTTCTATTGCATCATATTACAAGGTATTCACATACACTTACACAGATCCACATCGGCCCTCAAAATAGTTGCCGTTGGCCACTATGCAAGTTTACCAACGTTGATATAGGTGCCGAAAACATTGTTGAAACATATTGGCAGGAAATTCCCGTACGGCGTCTCTTGTGGCATTGACCACCTCCTCGGACGACTGAAATCTGCGACCACGTAGCTTTGCTTTCACGCGGTGAAAGAGAAAGAAATCGCACGGTGCGAGATCAGGTGAGTGCGGAGGGTGTGGCAAAACGGTGACCTGTTGCCTTGCCAGTTCCTCTTGGACAAGAACAGATGGATGTGCAGGGGCGTTGTCGTGTAGCAACAGCCAATTCTTCCTACGGCAAATGTTTCGCTAGGGGATTTGCCTCGTTTCTGGCAGAACTTGATGTTTACCCGTTGTTGAAACTGCCACATTTTTCAATTTCCGCCACTTGCATTTAACTGCAGTTCACAGTAGAGGCCGTAGTTCTGCTTACACCGTTTGCACACAACTGCCTCTTGCTGTGACGAGAGATGAACTGACAGGGCATCATATCGTGCCTCAACCTATCCGCTGTAGTTCACTGCAACGACACTTTGCGGCCAGGACACGAAATTATTGACTGTAGTAGTATATATGATACCTTTACATTTCTAGACCGGAGCAGCAACTTCCGGGAAATATACCCTGAATTATCCTTGAGCGGCTGAGTTAACCGTGTTCCAGACCCACTACTTCTCATAAACTCTGTTAGCGCCCGGAATCGAACCCGGTATCTCTGGATCTGTAGCCAGGAACTCTGACCATGAGACGGTCACTTGAAATTAACGACATGGGTATCAGATGCGCTGACCACGTGACACCCTATATCGGCAAAAGTTGGCACTAACTTCGCCGGCAAACAGCGGTCGCTCGGTCGGTATATTTCGCTTGAGGACTACAGCCCACGGAGTTTTTTTTTTGTTTTTGTTTGATGTATTTACATGTTTCGGTCAATTAATGACCATCTTCAGAAGGCAAATTACAACACTTCAGGATACTACTATTACATAAATCATAGTACATTAAGTTCAAAATTGTCCAAAGTTTTATATATAAAATTTTTAATTAAGCTAAAGTGTGGTGAGTCAAAATATTAAAAAAATTTTAATATTTTAAATCTCAAACCGCCAAGTTTCGTGTCTTAATGCCTCTTTTATCAACGGGAGACTGGGATAAACTGCCATCCTTGGAGGTCCTGGCAATATTTTGTCTTCATCATGTAATTGGTTAAGAGTCTGTGCTTGTTAAGCTTTTAGTCCTTTCCTTGTCTGTTGAGACACCGCAACATATTCATGACGTAAGAGTTTTGAGAATTTTGTTCCCCTAGCCGACTGAACTGCGAACTGTTCAGCTCTGTCATAAAGATGGAGAAAACTTCCGCCTACATTTCTATAACCACCGACCAGAACATACGGTGTCATAACCCAGAACATGACGTGTGGTAGAGCAACGTCAGTTTTTCTTCTTTACCTTTTAACTCGTACGTTAACAATATTATTTTTTTCTGCTAGTGGTGGTGGGACTAAGTCTCTTGTACTGCGGCCCCTTCTGGCCTATTGTACCAGCCCCAGATGATAGGCGAGGGTGACTGTGGAGCAATTGTTAGAATGAAGATTGGCAGGGGCAACCGAAGTACTCAGAGAAAACCCGCGCCAGCACCACTTTGTCCACCACAAATCCAGTTGACCAGACCCGGGATCGAACCCAGGCCGCCGCGATATGAAGCAAGCACTAACCGCTTGAGCTATGGCGCGGCCCTACGTTGATAATAACTTCGCCGACAAGCGGCTGTCGTTTGCGGACTAAAAGCCACGGAGTTTAGTTTTTTTAGTTAACTCCCACGTATTTAAGATTGGCACAAGTCCAGCAATTTGCGCAAAGTATTGTGGCACCGGGTAGAGGAGAAATGCCACTGTTACACGGCGGTGTATCAGAAAGAAACTTCTCGAACTTCTGTCTCGTTTGCAGTTTAATCCTACCGGACAGTCTGCTGAGAATGCGTGTCGTCTTACAAGACATGGAAGAGCGATATAGACATTTCGTCGGAATCAGCTATGAAAGTAACCACAATTCAGTCGGGGATATCTCTCTCCTGTGTTACTTCAGTTGCGAGTTTTATGTAGCCCTTAACGGGGAACCAGAAGAATATTACGAATGGTAATTCGGAAAGATGTTGCTGAAATATGCCGTGTTCTGTTCATGGGGCCACTCTGGCGTCCGTCTGGCTGCACTGCAGATAAGCCAAGAGATGACCTCATTAAGAAGAGTCGTTGGGTTGGCACTCTAAACCAGTTAATAAAGCAGCGACATGAAATAAACAAACAGCATGCAAATATATTCGCATTTATTTTAATTTGTGGTTCTCGGAGAAAATAATTTTCGCTAGTAGGTCGAGAAATACGAATATATATATAGACCGCCTCTGTAGTCTAGTGGTCAGAGTTCCTGGCTACAGATCCAGAGGTCTGGGTTCGATTCCCGGCGCTACCAGATTTTCTGAGAAGTAGTTGGTCTGGAACAGGGTTCCCTCAGCCTCATGAGGATAATGGTTTTGGTCTAGAAAACCGAGATTAACGGCCGTGAGGATCCGTTGCGTTGACCACGCGACACCCTCTATCCGCTGAAGTTGGCACTAACTTCGCAGACAAGCGGCGGTCGCTCGGTCGGTATAATTCGCTTACGGACTAAAGCCACGGAATTTATATACCGTTATCCATTTCGTTTGATGTTATGAAGAGACATGATATATCAAATTGGATTAATTTGAGACACTCTTCTGTTAATATCTGCCTGAAATATACAAAATCTTCCTGTAGGTGAAGTAATAACTGTGAAGAAGTCATTAAAACGCAATGGAGTATTTAATAGATTTTTATGTAGAGTAATTGGACTTAATCCAGCATCTGAAGTCTATCAGGTAAACACTGAAAGGTACCCCACCGCCCATCTTACACTCACGCTTACACTTAACCTATAGGACAAAAATCATGCCCCAGTCACCTCTTATTTAACTGTTAGTTACAAATTCCCCCGGTAGGGCGGGGAAATACACATGCAATATAGTGTCATTATTTAGGGCAGTGACTGTACACAGGGTTTGGATTTGTGAGTGGATTTATTGACCACTCGCATACACCACTCGAAACTACATTTTACAGATCACTGACACACACAGACTAGTGCTCTCTGTTTATTACAGCCTCCACTAGTCGTTTCCTGGCAACGGCTTCTACAGTGGCAGACTATTCAGCTTCTCACACTCAGGTCCTCTTGTCACAGCTGCCCGTGTATAACACTTATCAACTGACAACTCAACGTCCTTTTTCTTTATTTAAACTACAACGTTTCGGAGACTGGATTGTGTCTCCGTTTTCATGTAAAACCTCAGCATGGCCCGATCGATAGCGCTAGTCCTTATCTCCTGAGACAGGCGGAGACAGAATCCAGTCTCCGAAACGTTTTGTTTTAAATAAAAACAGGACGATGGATAATGTCCAGAAACACAATAGTTGTATTAATTTGGTATCGTCACAGAATTTTAGATCATTTTTATTTATTTGATCAACAACAACAAAAAAATCAAATCCGTGACCTGTAGTCCGCAAGTGAAATATACCGACCGAGAGACCGCCGCTTGTCGGCGAAGTTAGTGCCAACTTCAGCGGATAGAATGTGTCACGTGGTCAACGCAACGAATGCCCACGACCGTTAATCTCGGTTTTCTAGACCGGAGCCGCTATTTCTTTCAAATAACTCCTCAGTTATCCTCACGAGGCTAAGTGGACCCCGTTCCAGACCCACTACTTCTCAGATAATCTGGTAGCGTCGGGAATCAATCCAGAGACACCTGGATCTGTAGCCAGGAACTCTGACCACTAGACCACATAGGTGATGGTATTTATTTGATCAGCATCACAATATTTAATTGACGGGTATGAATGAAGAATTTCATCGTCTTGTTACACCTTCCCTTTAAAGTAGCGTACTCTCATCGTGTCCACATCCGCCTTCAAACTGTGTTCTCTTGGGGGGTGAAACACCAAGCCTCCTAGTTATGCAGAACAAGTGAAATTGTAGTTCCGTATTTTAATATTTACTGCTTTATATAACAGATATAGGAGCCGCGATAGCTCAGTCGGTATAGTGACTGGCTACGGGCTGGACGACCGAGACTTCGGAGTTCGAGTCCCAGTAGGTTCAATTTTCTCTTCTCCACGTCATCCAGGCCGGCTCTGGGTCCTGTCTAGCCATTGTCTAACGAGTATCGAGGGCTCTTTCCCCGGAGTAAAGCTGCCGGAGCGTGAAGCTGGCCACTCACCTCTACCTAATGCTGAGGTCAAGAAAATTTTGATCTATACTTCCAGTCCCCCATACGCCTTCATGGCCTATTACTTAATTAGTTAAGCTCTTGGAGAACTTTACATTTACCTTTTTACTAGATCTGCTGCAAACTTGTGAGTAAATGACTGTAAAATTTTCAAAGAATTTAACATTCTTTTGTGTATTTATGATATATATATAATTTAAAATTATGTTTATATTTTTAAACAAGTAGGAATGGTTCATTGCGTTTCTAATCAAATTAAAATGATCTTGTTACTGTTTGCTTTTACCTTAATTTAGGCAACGGAAATTCCTAAGTGAGCAGTAGAAAGTTTTCAAACAATATAATTTGTTTCTCATTAATTCGTGAATGCAATATTTACTTGCTAGTTTAGTTCTAGAATCTAAGCAGTGGTTTATACAGGCTTATTCATAAATACGTGAAACATTTTGAAAATTTACAATAAATAAACTACGCAACCGATACCAAATTTTATTGTACTAAAATAAAGACCAACTCGCCAATTTTTCTTTACATAGTTCACAGATGCTCAATGCGCCCACCTTTGCTGATACGACAGACATCTTATGCGATAATCCGTTTCGTCTCACACTCGTGTCAGCATATCACGGCTGACGAGAGCCCCAGCAGTGGTGATACAGTTGCGAAGATCCCTGAGATTAGCAGGCAATGGCGACTTTAAAAAACTTCCAGAGATTCATTCTCTATGGCGTAAGAATTACCATGATGTAATGCATAGTTTATTTGTTGTGAATTTTTAAACTGTTTCACGGACTTATGAATAACCTTGTATTTACATAAATCTCACTCTCTGTAGTAACATTCGTTCGGCCTGTACAATCTGCAGCATTATAAACGTCAGGGGAAATTGCTGTGGGAATTCCCGGCACATGTGACAGAGTCTGTGTAATTTCCCGTTGCACGTGACAGATACAGTACCCGGCAGCTGTGTTCACACACCTCGTGTACGGTTAGGGATCTTGACTTAAATTATTGGTTTCTGAAACACTTGTAGTTAACATCAGATTCTGAAAACAGAATATCCAAACCAAAGTAAGAAGCCTAAGAGAAAATTGCTTTCCATGAATTCACGCTGCGGTTAACCCACAGTATTTCTAAAGGATTCTGACGATTGTGGATAGCACTCAGAATTACTGGGTTTTCGGATTTTGACCATTGCCGGATATTCTAGAAAGTAGAAAGCAAAATGTTACGGAAACTAAATCTCTTTCCATCCTCAGGTGAGTGGGAGACATCTACTACGTTGGGTCCCTCCAGTGTTTAAGGTTAGTGCTTTTTATGGGACCCAATATAGTAGGTGTTCCCACACTCACCTGAGGACAGAAACACATCTAGTTTCCTAAACGTTTTGTTTTATAGTTTCTACAATACCAGACGATATACATACTCCAAAAACTCAGTAATTCTGAGCAAAACATTTCTTCTTCCCATTTTTATATAAAGCCTAAAATTTAAAATATACTGAACTGTAAATTTTCCTGTTGTTTTGTATGGTATGAAATTTGGTTCCCCATCATGAGTGTAGAACATAGATGGAAAATGTTTGACGACAAAGTCATGAGAGAATATCTGGGTTTAACTCAAAGGAATTAGCTTAAGAAATCTGGTAGGTTTGAGAATAATACATGAATGGGTGTTAAAGTCACAGGAAGAGTGTAGACTGAACATGATAAGGAATTTCCGGATTCCATAAAAGAAGGGGATTCCCTTGAAGAACTGAGCAAATATTGCCTATATACCTCTCAAGAAGGACTCTGTTCAGTATGGCTAGATGGTCATGAAATTACTATTCAGAAATAAAGATAAGCAATTAACAACTTAGAAGTTTATGTTATTGATATTACCGTATATATGCGTGTATAGGCCGCAGCACAATTTTCAGACAGAAATTATAGAAAAAATAATTTTCTTGGAATATTATTTCAGGAGTAGAAATTATTCCGAAATTTGGCAACGTTAATTTTTTTAAAATTAAGTGTGATTTCGAATATTTCAAATATAAGCCGCACCCCAGTTTTCCTCTTGAATTTTTTGCAAAAAATGTGCGGCCTATACATGCGTAAATACGGTATTTCTGGAAAAGTAGATAATTATTACCTAAACAAATGCACAATGAATCTACACAAGAAATTGAATAATATTTAATATAATTCAATTCCATGTTTATTTCGGTCACTTCGTTATTTTGATTGGATATTCTAACCAATAACGTCTATCATTTTTGCTCCTCATGTGTGATATTGAAATAAAATAAAACTTTGAATGTAAAGCTAGCCCTGTAAAAGGCCGTGAAGGCGCATAGTGTTGTGAGACGTCGAGGCTCCTACATTTTCTAGACAATCTGCTCACAGATGGCGGTAAGGTTGTCAGCCTTTTTCTCCGGCCGCCCTTTGCACCTCAGGAAGATTCCTGGTACTCATTTCTATTAGAGGCTAATTGACCTCAGGGTCAAAATGCGGCTGAAAGTAATAGATAAATTGAAAATTTTCACCTCATCGGGACTCGAACCCGCGACCTTCAGACTTTCAGCATAGTGCCTCAACCAACTAAACCCCAGTCGCATTATCCCTGGGACAGAGCTCACGGTACCTGCTGTGCAAGAGACTTGTGGGCCATGTAGAAAGGAAAATCTACCTTCACCAAGAATCGAACCACGGTCATTAAGTCCATAGCTAGTCACTATACAGACCAATTTAGATTACAGCCAAATGCAGTCCTACTGATTATCCAGAGCTATTTCGACATTCTAATGACTCCCTTCTACGCACACATTGCGATGCTGTCACAGTGGCCGCGCCGTCTAAGCATGTACCATTTTCGCCAGCTTGGAGGCTGGGATCGTAGGTTCCAATCCCACTCGAGGTATGGATCTCTGTGTGTGGGTAGTGGCCTTGCGTCGGGCTGATCCTCCGTCCAAGGACTCCTACCGACTGTGTATAGATTAAGAAACTGAAAAAACGGCAAAGTTCCACAAGGGCTGTAGAGCCGTAAACATATTGTGACGTGGCAGCGCTGCCTACTGTGACGTAACACCTTGGGAGCGTTGCCGCTGCTACGGTAACAGGCCAGTCAACACTCGGCCCCCTCCCTTGGTAACGTTACAACATATATTACGATTAATTTTATGGGTGATCAAATGTTTTTAATACTGCGTCAGATCACGTCTTGCTCCTAGACAGGTATTCGGTTCAGCAGGTTGTAGCCATGTAAACACTCACCTGTGCTCAGACTTGCGGAAAACTTCTAATCTTGGATATGTGATGTATTAATGTGTACTGTGGGGGAGAAGATTCTCCGGGGGCTACGAGATACACCGGCCCCCTCTCAGAACGTTCTAGCAAATCCTAATAACTTTCTTCTTCGCAGATTCAGTTTTGCCTTACCCGATAACCGATCGCTCATGTCATTACATTGAGTTGTGACGTCAGAGACGGGTAAATCCAACCAATCAATTTGACTGGAGATCACGAATCAGAGAAATTGCCAAAGAAGGCAACAGGAAGAAGCGCTCTGGAAATTGTATTTACATTCGGGCCAATGTACCAATAAAAACGAGTGGGAAGGCAACATCATGAACATGAGGTTGTCTGTCTGTCTGTCTGTCTATTTATCTACATCTATCTATATATCTATCTAGCTGCCTATCCAACTATCTGTCTCTCTGTCTGTCTACTTATCTGTCTATTTATCTACACCTATCTATATATCTATCTATCTGTCTATCCATCTATCTGTCTCTCTGTCTATGTATCTATCGGTCTGTCTACCTATCTATCTATCTATCTGTCTATCTATCTACCTATCTGTCTATCTATTTACCTACATCCATCTATATATTCATTTATCCATCCATCTATCTGTCTCTCTGTCTGTCTATATATCTATCTATCTATATACCTATCTATTTATCTACATCTATCAATATATTCTCTTATCCATCTATCTGTCTGTTCATCTATCTGTCTATCTATCTATCTATCTATCTACATTTATCTATATATTCATCTATCTATCTATCTATTTACATTTATCTATATATTCATCTATCTATCTGTCTGTCCATCTATCTATCTGTCTATCTATCTATTTACATTTATCTATATATTCATCTATCTATCTGTCTGTCCATCTATCTATCTGTCTATCTATCTATTTACATTTATCTATATATTCATCTATCTATCTGTCTGTCTATCTAAACGTATATCTACAGCCCACTGTTGGACTTTGGCCGTTTTTCAGTTCCTTGATCTTTTTACAGTGTCGGTAGGGCTCGTTGGATGGGCGATTAGCCTATCTCAAGGCCACTGTCCACACACAGGACAACACAAACACAGAAGAAACGTATACAGACATCCACGCCTCAAATGACATTCGAACCCACGATCCTAGTGTTTGAGCAAGCGAAGATATTTCATGCCTTAGACCGTTCGGCCACTGTGATCGGCAAGTTTGAAATGTACATCTATTGAAGAAATTTTTCTTGTGCGATTGTCATTCACCACACGAAACGATGCATGAAAGACGTATAGGGCTTTTATTTTGCAGAACACTTCTTGTGAAATGAAGACAAAAAAACAGACTTCCTAGACATGAACACTTATTTTTAAGAGGAAGATTTAATTAAAAGATAAGACCGATGGAAGATTGGTAACAGCGGATAGGTTGAGTCTCAACTGAAAACAACTGGAACATGTCTTGGTTCCAGAATTCCCTTGGTCATGTTGCGTCCGCCCACATAACTTCCAAACCCGCCTACAAGATACTAGGATATCGGCAGTCGTATTTTGGGAATTTCTCTCACAGTAGCTTATGTCTAAATTTATCATAATCTTCTTCCTTAGTAACGTTTGCATCTGTAGCATAATCACGTGGATAATTGTTTGTTCCGCGTGAAGTGTCACAGAGTGCGCGCTTTCAGATGATTTTGTTCTTAGTAAGCGTTCTTTAGTGCAAGTTGTAAGAGGATTATGTTCAGGCACTCCGTGTGCGTCTGTCCTTTTGTCTGACCGCCTCGTTCGTCTGTTGAACAGTGATGAATATTTGTGGAACTCTGTATTTCAGCATTCCGTTGCAATTGTTCACATTAGCGTCCATTTGTCTATATCCTTCTAAATTGCAACACTTGTTTTACACTTCAATATATTCTTTAACACTTAACACTACATGTTTCGACCTCAAAGGGAATCTTCACGCTACCGGCTGAGCAGTGCATGCCTTAGACCGCTCGGCTACTGTGACCGGCAGTGTATAAGAATAATATATAAGAATTCAGTTCGTACCTCACAGGAAACAGATCCGAACCCGCGATCCCGGTTTCCAAGCGAGCGAAGACAGTGCATGCCTTAGACCGCTCGGCTACCGTAACCGGCCTCTGTTTATATTACTTCCACCAAACTTCAATCTGCCTATTTCTGAAGATAACAATGGAATTATCATATAAAATAAACCCTCTGTAAGTTCTGTGTAATCATTTGTGGAGAGCATACTACAATTTTTTGTGCGTTCGCAATAAAAATTTCAAATTTGATTGACTTCGATCTGTCTGCCTTGTCTTGTTTATGTGTCTGCTTGTAGCAATACTCTGAGAAATGCTGAATGAATTTTCATAAAATGTGACATGAAGGAGGTTACTAAATTTTTCTGATGCACTGGAATTTTGTTCACAATCGGATAGTACTAACGGACGCGTTACACAAAACCTACATCCATTTTTGCGCTCATCTCGAGCGTGGTTCGTTAAATGTCCACAGTAACGGAACATGTATCCAACAAAGATCCTAGAGGAAAACAAAATGTACCGTATTTACGCATGTATAGACCGCGTGCGTGTATAGGCCGCAGCACAATTTTCAGACAGAAATTATAGAAAAAATAATTTTCTTGGAATATTATTTCAGGAGTAGAACACCCTGTATTACTAATTATGAATATATTTTTTTAAATGAAGTGTGATTTCGAATATTTCGAATATAAGCCGCACCCCAGTTTTCCTCTTGAATTTTTGGCAAAAAATGTGCGGCCTATACATGCGTAAATACGGTATGTTGTCACGTTCCAGATGTGACTATAGAATGGGTTTGGATTTGATGGATGGATTTATTAACCACTTATACACACCAATTGGAACTACAAGTAAACACAGCGCTATCGCTGATTTTCACACTTTACAAATCACTGCACGCTAAATCTTTTCCAGCCTGTAGTGTTTTCATTAGTCGTTGCTTGGTAACAGCTCCCAACAGTGGAGATCCTCCAGCTTCTGTGCACACGCTTTTGCCCGCTGGTTAACATTCCACAACTGAACTGTCAAATTTATCATAGCACCAACTCTTCTCAGACTCCCTTGTAGAACTCAGCTACCAATTAAATCGGTAGCCCCAATTGCCATCTTTTATGATCCATTTGCACGGACCGAGTAGAAAACATTGTATACAATAGTAAATATATTGTTGCGTGAGTATTCGTTGCAGAGGGAACGTAATTACCGATCCGTTACTTAGAAGCAGGTTGCATAACACCGTTGCTTATTCACCTCTCTCGCATTCATTGCTTAGCAACGGCTGTATACGCTATGATATTTTATGTTCAATAAACTTATAGCGTAGGTGCTATGATTTTCGAGACAATGAAACAACTGAACAACGCAGCAAAAGTATTATGCCATATTTATAATTTCTAACTTGTCTTTTGTAAATTATATATTTTAAGAGAATTTTCTCTGTGCGAATACTTAAATCGTAATTATACTTAGAGGTTTCTTAAGTTTAATTTATGAGTTGAATTCCATGATCCCACAATTTAAATTTAAAATATCTGAACAGAATAAGGCCATGTAACTCTGAGGTCAATCGACTATGAATGACTTCATGTTAACACTCATTTGTCTCGTTTGCCTTCTGACTTTGCAAGATATCGTCACGATGACTAACTCGAAGGAGTTTCGGAATCGATATTGGATTACTGACCACTTATACACTCAAGATTCGTGACTACACTTTACAGATCACTGACACACACAGATTAGTGTCATCAGTCTATTACAGTCTCCACTAGCCGTTGCCTGGCAACGGGTTCTAACAGTGAAGATTCTTCAACTTCACGCCCTCAAGTGCTTTCTTCAAAGCCTCCCGTACGGAACTCATTATCAACTGACTAAGCTCTAAACCTCATCTCGCTTATAACTTCTCCGCACTGACCATGTAGGAAACTGTTGTCTAGCAACCGGCGTTGTTCTGTTGCCTCGAAAATAAAATATCTTCTTATCTCGCGGTCTTTGCATAGTAACTGCTCTACACGCTGCAATATTTAAGAACGCTTTTATGGCCACTGCACCAAACTATCTTTGAAACAATATTAGATGTTGTCGAGGTCAAGAATACGTGGACCACATAGAAAATATAGTTCTTCTACCGATGCTTTCTTTTCCGTTGCCGAGGAAATATTTTTACCTACCCGTTACCCAGAAACAACAGAAAACATCATTCTTTGTTATTGCATGCCTGTATCTTACGGGAGTTACCTAGCAACGGCCGCTGTTTACAGTCACCGCTTAGCAGCAAGTCTATACGCCGAAATTTAGTAGTTGTTCTTACGTCGTTAGATGAATTTAGGCACAATGTCCACGTAGAGAAAAACAACGCAGGTTCAGGTTAGAATTATCTGACTTGTAGCAGATTTTTCGGGGGGTGGAGTGTGAAGAAGTCTTTCCTGCTTACACGGTACGTACAAACCCACCAAAGCAAAGAAGTTTCTCTTCTTAAGAGCCCTGTCAAAAAGTGCAGAAATTGAATGTTCGCCTGCAAAGATATGTTTAGATTACATGCAATACAAAGGTGTCGGAGAAGTTGCCGAATGTGCACGGCGTTTCAGGTTCCGGGACTTGCTGGTTAGTGAACTGCGTGTACTAACACGAGCGTGTCTAATGATTAAAAACATTCTGAATCTACAACGTTTAAATTGAGAGGTAATACTTTAATGTTTTCATTCTCATAAGTTATGTGTGGGAAACTAAACTGGATATGTAGATTCTAAGGGGTTTTGACAGTGGTAGATGACACATAGAACTACGGGGGTTTTTCGACTTTTCCATCGTCCCGAATTCTAGGTAATAGAGAACACGACGTTTCGGAAACTAGATCTGTTTCCGTCTTCAGGTGAGAAAGAGACACACCTACTCAGTGGTCCAGTGATTGACATTAGCACTTTCTAAGGGGCCAAACTGAGTATGTGTCTTCCTTTCTCACCTGAAGACGGAAACAGATCCAGTTCCGAAACATCGTGTCCTCGATTACCTAGAATTCTGGAAGATGGAAGAAGTCCAAGAACCCAGTACTTCTGTGTAAACTGGATATCATCTGAGGGCCTCTCATTGGTGGTTAAGAAAGAATTTTTCTGCGATATAATGCCGTGTAGTCCGATGAAAGTCAGTCGTTGTTTCGGAGTTGCATGTCGCTTCAGCTTTGATGAGTAAGCGAAGCAAGAGAGCAGCATGAGCAAGCTACTCATTGCCTCCGTCTTGCTTGACTTACTCATAAACTCCCTAAAATGAACTCAAATTGTTCCTCTGGAACGTTAGTTGAATTTCACCGGGCTCTAAGGCGTTATACTCCAGATGATAGAACTCTACAACTAAACGGAATAGTACCGTCATATTAGACGTTTCGGCTTGTAATTTGGAAAATGGTTATGATACCGACGTTTAGAGAAATGTTGCCTCGACATTTACGGTAAAAGTGTTCATTTCTGAAGGTGGAGGCAGAAGATTATGCCGAAACCTTTGTACCTGTCTACTAAATTACAGGACGCAGCATCCCAGGAAACAGTAATTTTCATAGTAACTGCCGTAAGAACCTGAAATGACATAAGTATTTTTTAATTACGGACTGTTTTATCGAAGCATAAAATACTTTTTACATAAATCCCTTAAGCCTGTGTTGGAATTATTATGGACATGATGAAGCAAGTCCATCAGACAGAATAATAGTAACCCCGAATACATCTATACATTATCAGTCAGTTCCCAGGAATGTGAATAATTCCACAGTCCAATGAATCTAACCTTTCTTTTTCGGAAGGTCCATTTTTAATATCGCCCTAAAAAAGTATGTACTGATATAGCCCCCTCTATCATTCTCCCTACCAGTACATCATTTCAGGAAAGTCATTGTTCTATTTTACCGTATAATTTGGAACTCGAAATTCGTAACCATCTTGTTAATTCAGTATGGCACTGTACACAGCCAGCTGACACAATGCACCAGAATTTTGCAGTCGATTGTTTAATTTATTTCATATTCCGTAGGCTCGAAGTTCAGCTATTTCCGTAAGAGGATTGTCATGCCTTCACAAATTCTCACAATTTTCCCCAGATAAATCTTGGTTTTTTTTTCTTTGGCGCTACGGCCCTCATTTGGGCCTAGGCCTACTTCCATGAAACTCTCCGTTTCACTTCAGTTTACCAGATCTTAGACATACGGTAGGACTCCTTGGGCGGGTGATCAGCTCGTCACAAGGCCTCTACCTGTACACAAACATCCATGCCCTGAGTNAACCGACGTTTCAGAGGTATGTATCGCCTCAATCTTCAGGGTAGAAAAATCCGTTAGCGAATTCTGCAGCCACCTGCTCAGGCTGGTTACTGACTTTCGAATTTTTCTACCCTGAAGATGAAGACGATACGTTCCTCCGAAACGTCGGTTCACACAACTACAGGGCCCCACATCCTAGAAGACCCTTAAATATTGCATTGAAATAGGCCACGACGTCGGCCCTATACACTCTTTCAGTTCAGTGTTCGCGTTCATTGTTCAATTTGACACGTATATAAAGCTGCGTATCAGAATAATCTTTGTTAAATAAATGTAATTACTTACTTACTTATGGAGCTGAGGCCTTCTTGAAGAGAAGCCAAATCTGCAGCTACTCAAGAATTTCCCAGCATTTTATGGAACCCGAATGTTCATTACCGTGTTCACAAGAGCCCTCCACTGATCCCTATCCTGAGAGACATCAATCCAATCCATACCATCCCATCCTATCTCTCTAAGATCCATTCTAATATTGGCCACCCACCTATGCCTTGTTCTTCCCAGTGGTCTCTTTCCTTCTGGCTTTCCCACCAATATCCTATACGAATTCCCGTTCTCCCCTATTCGTGCTACATGCCCTGCCCACCTCATCAGAAAAAGAAATAAACCGGTGACACTGCTTGTATCGATTCAAAATAAGCGGGAATCATATTTCTCCAGAAATTAATAATGGAAATTCACTTTCCGTTGGTTCGGTGTGCAGTTAGAAGAAATTCAGTCCAATTCCTTCGATCTTGCGATGAAGCTTTAAATTTTAATGTTCCTGAACCCATATTATTGGACCATTAACAGTACAAACCCGAAGCGTCCTCAGCTTCAAGTACGGGGTATGTACGAAATCCGTGCCTATCGCTGTGAGAACGATGCATGATTGAATATTCCGTTAATTTAGGATGACATATGTAATGCGCCGACTGAGATGCGCTAGGATGAACATGAATAATGAATCGTGGAGTAGACCCCTGTGGGGAGGAGGGGAGGTAGTAGCGGAATGTTTTAAGGGAATCCCCATATTTGTCACGCAAGTATTCAGCCGGATTAGATAAGGGCTGGAAATCCTCAAAACAAGAAAGTTGCTCAACAAGTAAGGTTCCCTAGATGATAACATCGATTGAGCAGTCATCACAACGTTAAATGTAAAAGATAAGAAAGGTATAAAACTATCCCTCTAACAGGCCGTGGAGGCCCATAGGATTGTGAGACGTCGAGGCTCCCACATTTTCTAGACAATCGGCTCACAGACGGCGGTGAGGGTTCAGCCTTACGCGCCGGCCGCCCTTTACCTGCCAGGAACATTCCTGGTACTCATTTCTGTTAGAAGCTAAGTCAACCCCAGGGCCATATTGCGGCTGGGAGCATTAGGTCAATAAAAAAGTACAGTGACCTTATCAAGGCTAAGGCTGGCAACCTCATGACCATCTCTGAGACGATAGTCTAGAGAAAATGTGGGAGTCTCGACATCGCAGAAACCTATGGGCTTCTACGGCCTGTTAACAGGGATAGCTTTACCTCTTTTTCTTGTTTGTTCTTTGTGTTTGCCTGTCTTGTTACCTGCAGTACATGACTGCCACAAAAATGGTTAATTTTGTTTGTAGCGCATGGTCAATGTGTTCACAGTGAAACAATTTACGTGCAACAACATACGCACCTGACAATGGTACTTCTGAAACCGAGACATGTATTGTAGTAGTGGAAGAACATAAGATAGGAGTCAAGGAGGATGAGATGGGCTCGGCATATTGTATACATGGAAAATATTGTCGCGTATTGGGCGTATATCGCGACAAATAACTTCACGCCGTATTTTATATAGCGAATTTTATTTCACATTCGCACTTACAATCACCCAAATTTCACATTTACGATTACTGCTATCTGCAGTATCACAAATAGTGCACTCCAAATGCCACAAGACAACTGACTAGTTGCTGGCTAACTCGGAACTAACTCGGAGGTAGCTCGAGGACTGACTCGTAGGTAGCTCCAGGACTCGCTGACTGAATTAGTACAACTGACTGTGAATAGCCTTCGCTGCTCCTTATGTAGCCTTGATCGGACAATACGGAAAACGGCCACGTAATAGGCACCCTTGTTGCCTGGCGCTGTGTTGCTAGTAACGCTAGCGGTAGTAACCGCTGTTACTACCGTAACAATCCTGTTGCGTCACCGTTACATTACCGTGCGGAGGAGGGGGAGGGGAGCGCTGACTCACCCGCCGCGTCACTGCTGGTGGGAGGGGTTCTCCTTTGCGCAACATGTCACAATATGATGAACATTAATTGGAGAATGTTAAGAGATTATACTGCTTCGGGATATGTAGGAGTAGATGGGACAATAATATTGAAAAAGATATTAAAGAAATGCTATATAAACTTGAAGACTGGATTAATCTGGCTCAGGATAGGATCCATTGGCAGACTCTCGCAGACACAATAATGAGCCTCACAATTTGATACAAGGTTGCAATTTCGAACACCATTTCAGTGACTGTTTTACTCTCAAGGAAGAACTTGTCGCAAAGATTTGGTGAAAATTTTTGCTTGGTCTCTTCATCCACTCATACAGTTAGTGTCATTCAACTGCTGCTGAGATCTTAGCATGAGACATTCCCAGTACTGCCAGATGCTTTCTCAGAATTCTCCTGGAAGGATTAGGAAGCCTATGAAACCTCAGTCAAGATAATCACTCACCGACGTTCCAAATGGCCTTTTGTGCTGAGCTAATTGATTCCGTGCCAGAAGGATACTATTCTCAAGTGCGGGATTTGAATAATGAGTATTCATAGCATATCTGTTGTAACTGTGGCAACATCAGCCCAGACAGGGGCGTGCAATTAACTTGTCAGATTTAGCATATGATGCCATCTATATTCCGGGCTTGAAAACTGAAATTAACGGCCGTGAGGATTCGTTGTGCTGACCACGCGACACCCTCTACCAGCAAAAATTGGCATTAACTTCGCTGACAAGCGGCGGTCGCTCGGTCGGTATAGTTCGCTTGAGGACTTCAGGTCACGGAGTTTTTTTAATCTATTCTTCAGTCGCCATGTTGATCCCTAGTATTGTCAATTGTGAAAATTTCATATAAATAAGTGAAGTTCTTTCAGTGCGACATGATAAAGTATAAAGATGTGGAAATAAAATATATTTATCTATCTATCCATCTATGTGTATCTAACCTATCTATATAATCTATGTCTAATCTATCTATGCATCTACATATCTAATATATCTATCTGATCTATCTACCTACCTAATCTATCCATCCATCCCTCCCTCTGGCTATGGCTCAACAGTCCTTTGACGCTTTTTCAGTTTATTAATCTATATACAGGCGGTGGGATTCCTTGGACGGGGATCAGCCCGTAGCAAGGCCGCTACCTACACACAGATATCAGTGCCTTGAGTGGGATTCGAACCCACGATCCCAGTGCTCGAACGGGCGAACACGGTGCATGCCTTACACCGCGCCCCCACTGTGATCGGCTGAGATAAAACCAGATATATTATTTACTTGAGCACTATGTGGAGATCAGTCATCTTCACGCTGAGGCCGACTTTACCCATATTACCAGGTAAATAGAGAGTGTGGTGCTCTCATAGTCATCATGGCTTTGGTGATGAAGAGAAAATGCTACCACTGTTGACATTTTAACCCTGACAGTTCAGTGTTTTAATAATCAGGTTATTACAAATTCCAGCTAAGAAACTTCAAATGACTATGAAAGGAAACCTCATCCATTTTGTCTCATCATTCTGTTTATATTCTGCTTTGTTAATGAGACATTTCAGGGGTGGTCTGTATTGCGTTCAGTTCTGTTGAAGCGGAGCGTAGGATAGGTCATACACTCTTCCACGAAAATGAATTTAACTATGGCACATCAAAACAGGCTACATTCATTTGCCCCTTATTACTTCGGCACTACGCTCATACTGAGTGAATACTGCCAACTGTAATTGATCGAGTGGGTTTCATGCTTTCTGCAATCAAAGCCACGCAGTTTGCAATTTATATGTTCCCATGATGAATGTTATTAATCCTATCTTTCCTACTGTTCTTATCCAATTACTGTGTTTCTCTGTTCGTTTCAAGGTCACATACAACGCTATTTATAGCAACAGAAATTTTAATTCCGCTTTGACCGCCTCTGTGATCTAATGTGCAGAGTACCTGTCTACAGATCCAGAGGTCCCGGGTTCGATTCCCCGCTCTACCAGATTTTCTGAGAAGTAGTGGATCTAGAACGGTGCCCACTTAGCCTCGTGAGGATAACTGAGGAAATAGCGGCTGCGCTGTAGGAAACCGAGATTAACGGCCGTGGGGATCCGTTGCGCTGACCATATGACACCCTCTATCCGTTAAAGTTGGCACTAACTTCGCCGAGAGACGACGGTCGCTCGGTCGGTATAGTTCGCTTGCGGGCTAAAGTCACGGAGTTTCTTTTGTGGTGCTGATTTTACGTCTGAAGATGAATGTGTTGTTCCCATCACATCTGAGTGTTGCAGTTATGAATGTGTTTAAATCTGGTAGCATTTAGTAAGAAGATTGATTTGTGAGAAAGTGGATACAGGTGCTTGACATTTTAATTCCGCAGCCTCCGCGCCTACATACGTATTTACAAGGACGTGCGTATTTTAGACTGCCGATCACAGTGGCCGTGCGGTCTAAGGCATGAGTTGCCTTCCCCTGCTCGAACACTGGGGTCGTGGGTTCGAATCTCAATCCAGGCATAAATTTCTCTAAGTGTTTATTCTGTATTTGTGTTGTTCAATGTGTAGGTACAGGTCTTGCGGCGGACTGATCCCCCGTCCAAGAAGTCCTACCGACTGTGTATGGGATTAAGAAACTCAAAAATCGGCCAAGGTCCAGAAGGGCTCTAGATCTATAGGTAGGTAGGTAGTACCCGTCTTCATTGCGCTGCTGGGCAACGTCTTCCAACAATAGACAACCCTCTGCTTCCGAGCTCACTTCCTCGCAGGCTGGCGGCCATCTCACATCAACCTCCTTCTCTTCTAACTGCCGTCTCAGGACTCTCCCGTAAGTCAGTGTCGGTTTACCACCAATCATTTCTTGGCGGTAAGCCCCATGACACTCATGACCAGAACACTGTGGTTATAGTCCTTATGTAACATCCTCTTTGACGGGAATATGAATCTGTCGTTTACAATCGCTGCTGGTGCTCGCCAGCGCAGTCATTCTCATGTCTGAGTCCCGTGGGGGTCATGACCATATTTTACTGTCTGAGATTCGAGATTCCCCCAACCTGGAGGGCCAGGTCCATATATTTACATGCCCCAGGAGCAGGGTAACCCAGTTATACCCTCAGGCATTGGGTTCAGGTTTATTCGCCTCCTGCGACTTGCAGGGCTACGGTGGAAGTATTCGAACCCGCCTCCACACGGGTGACCACTCTCTCGTAACGCCAGCTGACCCTCGATATAGAGCTTCGGCACGGACCGTGCAGAAAACACCGCTTCTAACAACTTTTATGTTGTTGCGTGCGTGTCTCTTGCGGCCTTCCTGTGTCGGCTACTGCGCCATTGCCTGGAAACTATCTGTTTGTAGTGCCGTTTCCTAACAACGGCTGTCTATGATGGCTTCACATTTCTGTTTTTCAGAAGATATTCCACATTATGTTAATATTATTGTTTTATTACTAGTATTATTAACTAATTAAAGGACTAATCCATTAAGCAGAGTATTTCATAGAATCTAAACAGTGGTCTAATTAGTTAAAAAATTCCACGCCCTATGTGGGACCAGAAGATTCATTATAGTCGTGACAAGATCGTGCCTGAGGCCCTGTACAATATTTCTTAACATTCTACATTTTTTTTGGCGAGGAGATGTAACTCCCCTTCCAACCCTCAGGCTCCATGATCACTGCTGTCTGCTGTCCGTGATTAATCTTCCTGTTCGTAGCCACTCCCCTTATCTGAAAGTTGTCTTCTTCTTCCTTAACTTGAGGACAACATATGCCATGCAGACAGGAGAATCATTTAATTACAACAATAACAATACATATTATTATTCTTATCACCACCAGCATAAATTTGTACGATCAAGTCAAGGAGGATGAGGTGGACAAGGCATGTAGCACGAATATGGAGAAGAGGAATGCATATAGGATATTGGTGGGAAAGCCATAAGGAAAGAGACCACTGGAAGAACAAGGCGTAGGTGGGTGAACAATATTTTAATAGGTCTTAGAGAGATAGAATGGTATGGTAGGGATTGGATTGGTCTGGCTCAGGATAGGAACCAGTCGAGGGCTCTTGTGAAGACGGTAATGAACTTTTAGGTTCCAGAAAATGCTGGGAAATTCTTGAATAGCTGCAGAATTGGCAGTTCCTCAAAAAGGGCTCAGCTCCATCAGTAAGTAAGTAAGTAAGTAAGCATAAATTTGTTACCACTGTTCCATAAATAATGCATTTTCCCTGCTGCTTACTCTTCTCCAACAGTCTTTTTTTCCTAAGTTCTTTCCTGTTACTTTCGTTGTATATTTACTTCCTTCAACCCAAAACACTCAGATCCATTCTGAAAGCACCTTGGTGCATAAACAGCCACGGGATCCATGCAGATCTCCAAATGAACACAGTGCTAAGTGAAATACCAAATACTTTAGAAAATTAGAAAGCTACACTAATGCACTTGCAGTGAACCTACTAGACAAGAACGGAACTACACATAAAATGAAAAGATGCACCGTCCTAACTCCACCAGTCAGACTTGAGTAAAGCCCCAATAAAAGAATTAACATTAAACCTAAGTAGAGAAGGAAAAAAAGTATATGAGTTACGCCACTCAACATAACTCATTCACGAACGAGTACTTATTGAACACGTATACGTATTTATTGCAGATTCTGCAGATTATGTATAATAAATTTGTGGGGGAAATATTTAGTTTCTGCCTTCTTGCCTCTTTTCCAAGTATTCATTCTGACGTCCAGTAACCTCTCCCGCGTATCATCTCAGCACCATTCTGAGCTTTACGGTTTGGTATACTACACGGCATACCCAACACGCTCTATTTTACTTTTACTGTATTAGATTTACAGTTATACGTAGGTTTGCAGATGTATTTTGTCTCTTTTAACTTATTGTGACATGACGCCTGAAAGCCGGAATAGCTGTATCAGACTAGATATCCATTGCTACGCAGTGACACGGTATATATGTTTCCGTAACAACGAATATATGGGCAACAATGAAGGGATTGTTAGGAAATTGTGTTTTCTGTTGGGGCCGCCCCGAGGCTATATAAAGGGAGGATTTCAGACAGTCAAAGTTGATCTACTGACAATGGACTTACTAACACAGACTATGACTGACAAAGGACAGACCCGACCTCCCGCCAGAGAGGGCGCTCCAAATGAACAGGACAGTAACTTTCATATAAAGAAAAAAAAACTCTGGTCATGAGCCCCAGTCGGGGCTCGACACCAAGACAGACAGACTGACCGTCAGTCTCAATATGACTTTGACTTTGACTTTGAGCCAAAGTTGATTGAGAAGAGATGGCAACGATTTCATTTGAAGACTTTATGTGTGCTGTAGTTACAGTGACACTATTATAAATCCGTTGCCAGGATACGACTAGTGAAGACTTAGAAGACTTAACATGCCCTAGTGATTTGTAGTGTGGAAATCAGAAATAGTGTCATAATTTTTCATAGCTATGAGCTGAGTGTGTAAGTGCAATGAATCCAATCCAAACATGAAAAAACAAACACACTCCATGGTTTTATCCCCCAAGCGAACTATACCGACCGAGCGACCGCCGTTTGTCGGCGAAGTTAGTGCCAACTTTAGCGGATAGAGGGTGTCACGTGGTCAGCGCAACGGATCCTCACGGCCCTTAATCTCGGTTTTCTAGACCGGGGCCGCTATTTCCATGAAATAGCTTCTCAATTATCACGAGGCTGAGTGGACCCCTTTCCAGACCCACTGCTGTAGCCCCTAGAATCGAACCCGGGACCTCTGGATCTGTAGCCAGAAACTCTGACCATTAAACCACAGATGCTGCCGAATCCAATCCAAACCCTGTCCAATAATTATATTCCTAACACGTGATATTATCTTAAATTTGACATATAACAAAAACCTCTGGTCATTAATTTGTACTATAGGAGCCTGTCACTTGCGGCCCGGTAACATTGGATTGGTTCCCGCGTGAGATACGTGCGATCAGCACATTTGCTTCGATAAATAAGGTCAAATGTTATGCAACCCGCCAGTCACCTGTCATTCTTCCAGACCCGATGCTGAACACGGTAGGGAATTAGGTGAATTCATTTCCTCCTGCATGCACTATGAACCAGCCATGCTCTTAATGGATGTTTCAGTGTTAGCTCAAACTTTGTTACTGAGAGTTAACACCAGCTTTCCATATGTTACTCTTTCGTTTCTAGTTGTCTGCAAACCAAGTGCATGAATATCGCGAACGCGGAAGCCAGACCGATTACTTAGAAGCGCTCTCCTGAGTACCGGCTTTACGTCTGCTGTTAACATATCATCAGCAGAAGGCAAACAAAAGAACCTCGACGAATCCATCCTAGCGCAGTTCTTTCACATAATGAGAGATGTTCCACTGGGTGACCCGAAAATGATAAACCAGTAAATTCGTATTTCTTTGATATTGGTTAAGGTTTTCGGAGAGGTCGCAGTTAGAGCCCAAGTAGCGTCAAGAATTTTCTCTTCTCCACGTTTTTCAGATCGACTTTGGAGCCTATCCAATGAGTACCGAGGGCTTTTTCCCCGGGGCTAAAGCGGCAGAAGCGTGAAGCTTACCACACACTTCAGCTAGTGCTGAGGTCAAGAAAACGTGGATCTATACATTCACTCCCCCATACGTCTTCATGCGATAGTGCTTAATTTGTTAAACATAAACACCACCAAAATGCAGGGCGAAGTCATGACATGAAGATAGGTAACAGGTGTTTTGAAAATGTGTCACAGTTCAGATATTTGGGAACGACTATACCAAATCAAAACCTGATTCAGGGGGAAATTAAGAGAAGATTGAACTTGGGTAATGCTTACTGCCATTCAGTCCAGAACCTTTAGTCTTCTCGTCTGCTATCAGAAAACATAAAAATTAGAATATACTATAATTTTTGCCTGTGGATCTGTATAGGTGTGAAACTTGGTGTCTGACACTAAGGGAGGAACACAGACTGAGGGTGTTTGAGAACAGGGTGTTGAGGAGAATATTTGGACCGAAGAGAGATGAAGTGACAGGAGGTTGGAGAAAACTGCATAATGAGGAGCTTCATAACTTGTACTCTTCTTCAAGTATAATTAGAATGATCAAGTCAAGGGGGATGAGGTGTACAGGGTATGTAGCACGAATGGGGGAGGCGAGGAATGCATATATGATATTGGTGTGAAAGCCAGATGGAAATAGACCACTGGGAAGACCAAGGCATAGGTGGGTAGACAATATTAAAATGGATCTTAGAGAGATAGGATGGGATGGTATGGATTGGTTTGATCTGACTCAGGATAGGGACTAGTGGAGGGCTCTTGTGAACACTGTAATGAACCTTCGAGTTCCATAAAATGCTGGGAAGTTCTTGAGTAGCTGCACAACTGGCGGCTCCTCCAGAAGGGCTCAGCTCCGAGAGTGAGTGATGAGTGAGACAAATTTACCTTGTTTTACCTTTTTATTGGGTCAGGTTTATGCACATTACTCTGCTCTGGCATTTATTCGTGTCATTCTATATGGAGTCATCGGTTGGATCGGCGTAGTGATAAAATGATATCATATAAATCAAGCAAGCAATGATCTGTAAAATACAGTACATATAAAGTATAGTTTTACATCAAAGTTATGTTATGGCCTACATAAATAATTATGCATAAATGAAAATAAATTTATCGAACTTGTACATATAAGGGACCGCCTCTACGATCTAGTGGTCAGAGTTCCTGCCTACAGATCCAGATGTCCCAGGTTCGATTCCCGACGATACCAGATTTTATGAGAAATAGTGGGTCTGGAACGGTGTCCACTCAGCCCCCTGAGGATAAATGAGGAGCTATTTCAAGGAAACAGCGGTTCCGGTCTAGAAAACCGAAATTAACGGCAGTGGGGATTCGTTGCGCTGATCACGTGACATCCTCTATCCGCTGAATTTGGCACTAACTTCGCCGACAAGCGGCAGTAGCTCGGTCGGTATATTTCGCTTGCGGACTAAAGCCACGGAATTTTTTTTGTACATATGAGGAGTTATTAGTTTTGAATGTTAACGCACTGTAATCAAGATTCTAAATGAATAAATTAGCCACTGAATACTAATTTGCATTTGTGTATTGGATTATATTAAATCCCATATAGCTGCGTGTATGCATTAAATTATGCAGCAGACGGAACAACAATACGCATCGGTGATTTTGCTATTGATATCTCCCCACAACACTACGAAGTTGCGTTACTTTCCATTTCAAATATATTGTGTAACGTTCCGTAATGCTGAATTCAATCGTATTATGTTACTCAAAAATGAGAAAATATGTTTCATTCTGGAAATCTCGTTGATATCTGCAATACAAATGAATGCACGCCTGTTGAATAATGCTGTCACATTTGAAATATCGGTACTTCACCCGCTCATGCATGAACGCATCCACGAGCGTTCTTTTTAAATTAATTCTCCTTATATAGGCATGGAGTTTGCCTGTGGTTCTGTATGGGTGCGAAACTTGGTCTCTGACATTAAAGGAGGAACATAGACTGAGGGTGTTTGAGAACAGGGTGCTGAGGAGAATATTTGGACCGAAGAGGGATGAAGTTACAGGAGGTTGGAGAAAATTGCATAATGAGGAGCTTCATAACTTGTACTCTTCTCTAAGTATAATTTTTTTTTCTGTGGCGCTACAGCCCCAATTTGGGCCTAGGCCTACCTTCATGAAACTCTCCGTTTCACTTCGGTTTACTAGATCTTACACATGCGGTAGGACTCCTTGGGCGAGTGATCAGCTCGTCGCAAGGCCTCTACCTGTACACAAACACAGAAAAACGCACACAAACGTCCATGCCGTGGGTGGGATTCGAACCCACGATCCCGGCTTCCGAGCGACCGAAGACAGTGCACGCCTTAGACCGCTCGGCTACCGTGACCGGCCTAAGTATAATTAGAATGATCAAATCAAGGAGGATAAGTGGTCAGGGCATGTAGAGCGAATGTGGAGACGAGGAGTACATATATGATATTGGTGGGATAGCCAGAAGGAAAGAGAGCACTGGGAAGACCAAGGCGTAGGTGGGTGGACAATATTAAAATTGACCTTAGAGAGGTAGGATGGAATGATATGGATTGGTTTGATATGGCTCAGGATAGAGACCAAAGGAGAGCTCTTATGAACACGGTAATGAACCTTCGGGTTCCATAAAATGCTGGGAAGTTCTTGATTAGCTGCAGATTTGGCTTCTCCTCAAGAAGGGCCCAGCTCCATGAGTAAGTATACAGGCATTGATTCTTTTACGAAAGAAAACATAAACTTAACTTTCAGAATAATTTCCCCTATTCCCGGAACACCTCCATTTTGTTATTACAAGGGTCATTAGGAAAGTAACCTCCTTTTACTTTAGGCAATTAATGTCAAAGCGGTGGAGAGCTTCCGCATGCGAAGTAAGTCACATGTCTCATTGCTACCTAGTGTTTGTTCTTGTCTCTGCTGAGTGAGTTATACTGTGTCCTGCGAAGTAAGTTACATGTCTCATTGCTACCTAGTGTTTGTTCTTGTCTCTGCTGAGTGAGTTATACTGTGTCCTGCGAAGTAAGTTACATGTCTCATTGCTACCTAGTGTTTGTTCTTGTCTCTGCTGAGTGAGTTATACTGTGTCCTGCGAAGTAAGTTACATGTCTCATTGCTACCTAGTGTTTGTTCTTGTCTCTGCTGAGTGAGTTATACTGTGTCCTGCGAAGTAAGTTACATGTCTCATTGCTACCTAGTGTTTGTTCTTGTCTCTGCTGAGTGAGTTATACTGTGTCCTGCGAAGTAAGTTACATGTCTCATTGCCACCTACTGTTTGTTCTTGTCTCTATAGAATCAGTTTTGATGTGTCCTGCGATTGTTAGTGCCACCATCTGCAAAATTATCGCTGTTACCGTTTTCTACCCACTGAAAACGTGAGTGCTACGGAAATACATCGCGAATTAAGCGCGGTTTACGGGCAAAATGTAGTAAGGAAAGGAACTGCAAGACAATGGTGTAGAATGTTCAAAGATGGGCGAACAAATATTCATGATGAGAAGTGAAGTTCTCAGGCATCTGTAGGGGCTTCATGCCTCTGCCACTTTAACACCCCTTACACATTGAATAGAAGTCTGTGTGGACCCCAGATCCGGTCTGGACGACGTGGAGAAGAGGAAATTCTTGACCCTGGTATCCAAACTCCGAACCCTCCGTCGTCCATGCCGTATTCAGTCGCTATACCGACTGATCTATCCCTGTTCCTTATTTTCTAAAAGTACCACATTTAATTTTCAACTATAAATTCAAAATTTAGTGAATATAAATTATTTGTGTCCAATGTTATATTTTAGCGTCCTGTTGCACTGATTTAAGTCCATGATTTATTTTATCCGTCTTCCAGTGCATACATTCATCTATCCCCTCTTCTCACTCGCACTACATGTTTCGGCACAAAAGTGCCATCTTCAGGTGCTGATCCAATCCACGACAAACTAGTTCATTGCATGCCTTGTCTATACATACTAAAATAACTAAAATATATATTTATCATATATACTGATAAATGTTAAGTGTTAAAATATTAAAATTGTACAGGATATTTCATTCCTACGTCGTGTTTCATTACGCGAGTCACTTCTATCATCTTCTGTTGGAGCACTCTTTCACTATCGTGTATTGTGCTCTGTGTTGCGTCTTGCTCCTGTGACTGCGTGTGTTATACTGCTGTTATATGAATGTATGCACTGGAAGAAGGATAAAATAAATCATGGACTTGTTTGTGTCTTTTTAAGTTTTTACAGTGAAGCTCTCTCAGTTTTATAGTTCAGACAGCAATGAATAGGATAACGATCGTGAATGATGAATTGGTAAAGATCTGGAAGGAAGCGATATTATTGGAGAAATTCGCCGGGTAGAATGAAGTACGTAGCTTTCCGGCCCGCACCCCGACATAATCACTCCTGAGACCTGCCGAAACAGGAGTGTCAGCCTCTCAACCGTTGCGTTTCGTAATTGAAAATGCTGAGGCAATATAAAGTGTGTGTAAAACTGTCTCCTGTTACAGAACTCAATTTAGGGAAAAAGCAATTAAGTGTAGCGGTACTCCTACCCAGTTAACTGGATATAGGTCCTTACAGAAACCTCCCTGCATATGATGCTGACGAATCCTGCCTTCTTTACTAGAATTTTATTCAATTTCCAACACCGCTAATCCGTCACGAAATGTCCTTCTTACATTATATTGGAAACAATATAACCGTGTTACTACTGAGATGCCGGGAGTCCACGCTTTTTGTTCAGACATTTTTTACCTGTATGTCAGACACGAAAAACCATTTATGAGCTCACATATGTGTGTATGTGTGAGAAAGAGAGATAGTGAGAGAGTATGTGTGTGCGCATGCGTGGCGTCTTTCACCTCTTGAAAGTTTTGAAGCATTCTATTGGATTTTATATAGGAAATTCTTACTGAAACCTGTCAATAACAATTTCTTAAGCATCTGGGATTGACACGTGGTTTTGTGTCCTAACTGCTTTTTTATGCTCACCATTAAATGTTCCACTAATATAATAATAAGTATTGGATGTGCGGGATTTGTCACTGTGTATGATATATAGTATTAGTATTAAAATACACAGCGGTGGAATTGCCATCAGAAAATAAGTCATCCACTAAATGTAATATGCCCGTCATAATGATTTATATTGTGGTAACGACCGCGAAACAAACAAGACTACGGGTATTACTAGGTAACAGCTTTGTAAATACGCAACAGTAATGGAGCCGTTGCTAAGCAGCGGCCCGCACACCAATGGTAATACTGTAGGAAGCAATGTTTTCTATGTAGTCCTCTCCGCGGCTACATCACTCGACCGACCAAGTTGAGTTCAGTTGGTGCAGTCCAGGGGAGATAATTTGTTTGTTGAGTGAGTGAGAGAACTGTTACGGTTCAGTCTTTGTGAGCATTTGCTGTTAGAAGTTGGTAACTGAGGCACAGAGACAGTATGAGAATCCAGAATAAGGGGAACGACAACTGTTGGAAGCCGTTACCATGCAACGATTGGTGAAAATATAGAATAAGAAGACTTAGTATGTGCTGTAGTGAACTGCAGAGTGTATGAATTAACGATAGAGCTAGAGCTACTTGTAGTTACGATCTGTAAGTGGTCAATAAATCCAATTACCAACCCAAACCCCGTCTATAGTCCCCCTAACACGCTGACAACTGGTGTCAGAAGTGGGAGGTGGCAATATAAATGTGCCACCATTAAGTAAGGGGCGTTCTTTACAAGTAATTGGCTGACTGACCAGCGTTACACGTAGAACTCGATCCACAAAGATAAAAACCACATGAATTTTGTTACTCTTTTTCATCAGTCTATAATCACGTTCATACAATTGACTCTCTTTAAAATAACGTACTGATAGTAAACAAATAAATAATTAATTTACTAACGAAATTTGAAATGCTGGAGATAGGCTTAACGAATTTCAAACTGTATGAGTTAAATGTAGTTGCACTTAAAGCTTGCAACTGTGAAAGTACAAACCAACAAACTCCGTGGCCCTAGTCCGCAAGCGAACTATGCCGACAGAGCGCCCGTCACATGTCAGCGAAGTTAGTGCCAACTTTAGCAGATAGAGTGTGTCACGTGGTCAGCGCAACGGATCTCCACGGCCGTTAATCTCGGCTTTGTAGACCGGAGCTGCTATTTCCTTGAAATATCTCCTCAGTTGTCCTCACGAGGCTGAATGGACCCCGTTCCAGATCCACTACTTCTCAGAAAATCTGGTAGCGCCGGGAATCGAACCCGGGCCCTCTGGATCTGTAGTCAGGAACCATCTGACCATTAGACCACAAAGGCGGTCGTAGTTTAGGATATACAGTTAGTAAAAATGAACTGTCTTAGTCGTTGAACTTTTGGCATTATGTCAGCAGAGGAAGGAAGTGGCAGTAATGCTCATGTGATTGGCATTATGTCAGCAGAGGAAGGAAGTGGTAGTAATGCTCATGTGATTGGCATTATGTCAGCAGAGGAAGGAAGTGGTAGTAATGCTCATGTGATTGGCATTATGTCAGCAGGGGAAGGAAGTGGTAGTAATGCTCATGTGATTGGCATTATGTCAGCAGGGGAAGGAAGTGGTAGTAATGCTCATGTGATTGGCATTATGTCAGCAGGGGAAGGAAGTGGTAGTAATGCTCATGTGATTGGCATTATGTCAGCAGGGGAAGGAAGTGGTAGTAATGCTCATGTGATTGGCATTATGTCAGCAGGGGAAGGAAGTGGTAGTAATGCTCATGTGATTGGCATTATGTCAGCAGGGGAAGGAAGTGGTAGTAATGCTCATGTGATTGGCATTATGTCAGCAGGGGAAGGAAGTGGTAGTAATGCTCATGTGATTGGCTTTATGTCAGCAGAGGAAGGAAGTGGTAGTAATGCTCATGTGATGATTTATTTAACAGGGCATTTGACTATTAAAATCGTCTTATAACTCTGAATGTAAGGCAATCCCGTATTTTCCCAGTGAGAAAATCAGACGACATAAAAATTGACTATGTCATTTATTTCTGAGTGTTGTAAGAAAAAATGAATAAAAACGATACTATTGAGAAACAGTAAATTAAAAATGTAACACCTTAAATATAATTTTATACATTTTTACAAATTTCTGGAAAAAAAAATCCAGAAAGAAAGAGACCACTGGGAAGACCAAGACGTAGGTGGACAATATTAAAATGGATCCCAGATAGATAGAATTGGCTGGCATGGATTGGATTGATCTAGTTCAGAATAAGGACCAGTGGAGGGCCCTTGTGAACATGGTAATGAACCTTCGGGTTCCATAAAATACTGGGAAGTTCTTGAGTAGCTGCAGAATTGATAGATGTTCGAGAAGGTCTCAGCTCCATGAGTGATGATGATGAGTTTCACAAATATCATTGGAATTTGTGATTAGATCTTCTTATAATCATCTTACTTATTCTTAACAAACCGGAAATAGGATTAGCCCTATTTTCATAAAAGCAGCATCGAATGACAACAGTTAGTGAATAATGAATTGCGAAGGATATGAAATGAAGTTGTCATAGCCTAACTGAACATACTATTCCTGTATTTGAGTGGAAGTACTAAGGAAAATCATAAAACACGTCAGTCAAGATGGGCGGCTCCCCGAGCGGTCACCTCACGAATACACACGACCGTATCGTTCTGTTAACAACAGAACGCCATCTTGTCAATATGAAGGTCTCCTGCTTGTTCAAGCACGATCGCGTGGAGCTTCGTAATTTCAAGCGTCCAATTCTCTCTCTCTCTTTCTCCATTTCTCTGCTTTCTCCCCGAGAGCTGGTCCCTGAAGAAACAGTATGAACATTAGACCTGGACTTACAATTGGATCTTTTTTTGCAGTGGTGACCCAGCGGTACGAACCGGAAGTACAGAGTCCGGGTGGCTTTCTGGGAAATGACGTCATCATCCGTTGCAACGTGCCCGCCTTCGTTAAGGAGCACGTGACTGTGACTTCCTGGCTACAGGAGCCCGCTTTCAACATTTACCCATCCACAGTAAGCGGTGAGTAGATGACATGTCTTAATAGCTCTGAGTAATGCAGCTGATGCCTACAAATAACACAGAGCAACGGTTCTCACAGTTTTTGTGCTTTGTACCTCCTAAAACAGTTAATCAGATGTCTAGTCTCAGCGGGAAAATGCTTGGGAAATACGCAATTTAATCAACTGGTTTTGTTGCAACTACTACAGACGTTACAAGGATATCTTGTTTTACGGCGGGTTACTTCCTCGCTATGTCCTAATTCCTCATGAAATGGCCTGCGATTATAGAAAAACAAATGTTGAAAATCCATCATTCCGTATTGCTCAAACGTACGAATGATGACTTGCGGTACCCCTCGCAAGTTGCTTTGGTACCCTAATTTTTTTGTCTTGAGGTGGTGTGAGACTGAGTCTAGTCAGACACTAATCGGCCTATTGTACCAGCCAAAGATGATAGAGGATGAGTGTGTAGTAGTCGGCGGAATGAAACTTGGTAGGGGAAACAGAAAGCCTGCACCTGCGCCACCTTGTCCAACATAAATCCCACATGACTCTACCTGGGATCTAACCCGGGCCACCGATGTGGGAAGCCAGCGGCTAACCTCCTGAGTTATGGCGCGACCCTACCCTTAATTTACAGGTACCACGGTTTGAGAAACACAGGTAGAGAGAGTAAAGAAATTACAGAGTATGAAACTGTAAGACATCTTGTAGTTATGAAAGATTGTAGTCACGGAATAAGGCTCTCTTTTCGAAAGGTTTTCAGTCTTCAGGTTTGAACTACTCTTGTTAGCAGGCTGTGGAAAACTCTATGCTGCACAGCCCAATATTTTCAGTCTCGTTAAATTTATATTTTATTTCTTTTTCTTCTCCTTTGCCTTTGTTATTCGCGGAAGTAACTATATGCCTAAAAATGAAGGTTACAAAGTACATCAAACTAAAATGACTGTAGTGTTATTAAAATGGTGCTTATTCAGTACTGAGAGCATAGCTGAGCATTCCGTTGGAAGCTCAGTGCGTTTCATAGTGTTTCAAAACGTTTGAAATGAGCTGAAAAATGGAATGGCGTCACGGTAAGGCATACTTCAAGAGCCAGTTGTCGCGTTTCATACAAGGAACACGCAACTTGAGACTAACCCGAAAGTGAATTAAGATTTAACAGCTTGGTAGATCCTAAAATGTTCTGACGTATAACACTCAGAATTTTTCATCGTTTCGTATTCTATAAACTAGAAATCACGTTTCGGAAACTAGATCTATTTCCGTCCTCAGGTGATGGAGGATGACACGTACTCAGTTGTGTCCATAGAAAGAGCTAATCTCAATCACTGGGTCTGTGATCGTGGTTAAATCTTTCTATGGACACAACTCAGTGTCTTTCCAACTCATCTGAGAATGGAAACAGATATAGTTCCCGAAACGTCGTGTTTTCTAGGTTCCAGAATACCGGACGATTGAAAAGTCCAGAAACCCAGCAGTTCTGAACTTTCTACAGCTTGTTACAAATAGACAATGAAATAACACTGCGCTAAGAACGTGGTGGACATATATATATAAAGATAATAAAAGTACGTCACTGGATAATCCGCAATCTCATAGTTGCACAAAAGCTGAATCTATATTACTTAAATATAATTATATATTTGAACTTGAATACCATTTGCCCTATAAACATAAAAGAATATAAATTATTATTACTAATGTCCTCCTCTGTGGTCTAGTGGTCAGAGTTCCTGGCTACAAATCCAGAGGTCCCGAGTTCTATTCCCCGCGCTAACAGATTTTCTGAGAAGTAGTGGGTCTGGAACGGAGTCCACTCAGCCTCGTGAGGATAACTGAGGAGCTATTTTAAATAAATAGCGGCTCCGGTCTAGAAAACCGAGATTAACCTCCGTGGGGATTCGTTGCGCTTATCACACGACACCCTCTATCCACTAGAGTTGGCACTAGCTTCGCCGACAAGCAGCGGTCTCTCGGTCGGTATAGTTCGCTAACGGACTAAAGCCACGGAGTTATTTTTTTGTTACGTCAGGGATGAATAGGCAGAAGCATATGCCCACTAATCCAATACTGTGGCATTTAAACAATCACATAATTAAAACGACAGCAATGCAAGAGGATACACAGTAATTTTAGAGAGACATGAAATTGGAAGTTTCCCTTGTAATTTGTTATTTATCATCCTATCGTTCGACGCCTTATAATCTGAACGACAGGCAGCCATAAATTAATTAATTAATAATTATACAATCCGTCGGTGTGAAGTTGGCATTAAGATAGGGGAAGCTCTAAGGGACGCAGCCTTTACAACCCATAATCAGATTTCACCCGCTTGAAATTAATCACTCTACAAACTGTAAGCAGATAGAGGGATTTCATTGTTTAGAATTCGTAGCGAGAAGACACTCGAGTCTGATCTCTCCTGGATTTTCCTGTTGTTTCTGATGCAATCTGAGGCCTAGGAAAATTAACGACTGCCCCTGAGGTTTTTCCCGGTGCGAGGTGATTAAAATCTCGAAATGATAACCATTAATATTCCTAACTTTTGTGGTGCTGAACCACAATAACAGAAGTATGGAAAACTGGTTATGTATACTGTATAACGTACTTCAGAAACGGTTTATACGTATATGTCAATAGCACTTATCAGATGTTTGATGTAAGTTCAGGGAAAACCCAATCGCCCCTATGCGGGCTATATGCCTATAAGCAGTATCTTTAGTACAGTTTCATACTCATGCAGCTGAGCCCTTCTTGAGAAGCTAAATCTGCAGCTACTCAAGAATTTCCCACCACTTTATGGAACCTGACGGTTCATTACCGTGTTCACAAGAGCCCTCCATTTGTCCCTATCCTGAGCCAGATCAATCAAATCCATACCATCCCATCCTATCTCTCTAAGATCTATTTTAATATTGTCTACCCACCTACCCCTTGGTCTTCCCACTGGTTTCTTTCCTTCTGGCTTTCCCACCAATATCCTATATGCATTCCTATTCCCCCCATTCATGCTGCATGCCCTGCCAACCTCATCCTCCTTGACTTGATCATTCTAATTATACTTGGAGAAGAGTACAAGTTATGAAGCTCCTCATTATGCAGTTTTCTCCAACCTCCTGTCACTTCATCTCTCTTCGGTACAAATATTCTCCTCAACACCCTGTTTTCAAACACCCTTAGTCTATGTTCCTCCCTTAATGTCAGAGGCCAAGTTTTACTCCCATACAGAACCACAGACAAAATTGTAGTTTTGTATATTATAATTTTTAAATATTTAGACAGCAGACAAGAAGACAAAAGAGTTCTGACTGAACGGTAACCAGCATTACCCGAGTTCAATCTCCTCTTAATTTCCTCAGCGTAGTCGGTACAGCGACCGGCTATGGGCTGGACGACCAAGGAGTCGGAGTTCGAGTACTAGTGGGGGGCAAGAATTTTCACTTCCTCGTGTCGTCCAGACGATCTCTGGGGTTCACCCAACNAAATTTGAAAAAGAAAGAACAGAGATCTTATAGACATTTTAACTTGAATTAAGTTTAAAAAGTGCTAATTTAAAAATCAAATCGACGCGTGTAGATTAACAAAGATTTTATACAATTAGAAAGACTGGTAATTTTAAATTTTAACAAGCAGTGTAACAGCTACGTGAGTGATACACACCTGATGATGGCCATTTAGGGCCGAAACATGTAGTGTGGAGGAGGAAAAAGAAGTAAAAACTACAATAAAATTTGTTGCACTTAAGACGGTATTTGTCCATCTATACTCCTATCCAAAGTTTACCAGGGATAAAGCGGCAGGGGCGAGAAGGTGACCTCCAGCTAGAAAATATGGATCTATACATCCACTCCCCCATACACCTTCATGGCCTAGTGCTTAATTAGTTAACCACAGAGACAACTTTACCCTTTTTAGCTATCAGACTTTTCATACAGTTTCTGCAATAAAATTTTGTCGTGTTTTTGCTATATCATATTCGCATACTGGGAACAGGATTGATGTTCTGTTTGGAAAAATATTCAGCAAACTCTGATTCAGTGTGATAAATGTAGAACGGTTTGTAATCTAACAAGTGGTCTACGCCAAGGAAAGGCGTCTTTTATAGCACAGAATGCTAGTCGTTAACTGTGAAATTTAATATAAATTCACGGCGTGTTCTCTTCTCATTCTGTTATTTATTAACTTTAAAATTATGTTCAGGCATTCTGTGAGGTTGATGATGTTAGGAATATGGCGGATACTACCCACATGTACCTCACCGTCTGCAAACGAAATTTACTTTATTTGCTCAAACAGCGTACGTAGAAAGCCAATGTTCATTATTGCATGGGTTTGTTCCCTTTACTTATTAGTGTTTTTTTTTTTAATTATACTACGTTCGTTTTAGTTCTGTGTTACACGTCTGGGCACAGAAAACGTATCGATTCCTGTTCATCATCCATGCTACACGATAGCGTGACGCTGAATTATGTGCCATAGTTATTCATGCGAAATTTGTGTCTTTCCTTCGAACTATTTTTTTTATTGCTAGTGAGGTGGGACTAAGTCCCTTGTACTGCGGCCACTTCTGGCCTATTGTACCAGCCCCAGATGATAGGTGAGGGTGATTGTGGAGCAATTGGTGGAATGAAGATTGGCAGGGGAAACCGAAGTACTCGGAGAAAACCTGCCACTTCGTCCAACACAAATCCCACTTGACCAGACCCGAGATCGAACCCGGCCCGCCGCGGTGGAAAGCCAGCGACTAACCGCTTGTGCTATGGCGTGGCCTTTCCTTCGAATTATGAGCGGAAAATTTGACACTATAACACTAATCTACACCACAGAACACAAAATTAGGTATTCTTTTATGTGCTCGTAGCTATAATTTCAGCAACTGTTTCTGTAACATTGCTTTATTCTTTGTCGCTAAGGGAATCTAAGCAGGCTTTGTCACCCACGTCTCCTGCCTCCATTATTTCGTTACGAAACTGTCGCTATCTTTGTTTCGTTTCGTGCATTCTTTATTTTATCCCTTCATTCTCTTTGGGTTTCCCATGCACTTGCAGGCTGTGTACAGTACACTGTACCGTGTTGTCATCGAATGCCTTTATTCTATTCGTGTTCAATTTTGTGCTTGTGTTCAGTTGAGTGAAACACCAACATTTCTTCTTTCTCTACGAGACTTTCACCCCCCCCCACGTATTCCTCAACT